>NC_063190.1:27511268-27526268 GCF_017589495.1 Alosa alosa | reverse complement strand
CCGCGCTGTTCTCCGCCAGAAGTCTCAAGTTTTATCTCTCCCCGAGGTTGCCTCCCAACCTGAAGCTGACAAGAACATGACCCAGAAAAACCTTTCTGATTTCAGGCTCAGATTGTGTCTCTTAGTCTCCTTCTCTTCCCACTTTTTCATCCTCTTTCTCTTGTTTTTGTCTTCTCTCTTACTTTCTCTTCCTCCCCTCTTCCTCTCTCTCTCTCTTTCACTCCAGCACGCTTCTCTCTTCCCCTGCATTACACATTTGCCGTTGCTTAATTTAGACTTTTCTCTCTGCCGATTCCTCTCGCTTGCACTCCCTCTGTTTTGCACTCCTCTCTCCTTTCTCTCTCTCTCTCTCTCTCTCTCGCTCTCTCTCTTCTTCCTCCATCTCCCTTTTTTCTCTCTCCTTGGTTCCCTGCTGCCACGGACTCTTTGCTGATGTTCTTCCTCTGTCTGTGTCAGATGATCTTATTAAACAAAACTCTCAAACAGTGTTTCTGTGTGAGCGTCCTTATCGACAGGTTAACTTTACTCACTCTTTGTCTTGTGCTACTGCATGAATGTATTCATATGGGAGAAGGTTGGCAAATGCAGAAAGGGAATATTTCAAACAGCTGGCTCTTGATGAATATCCCAGAAGAGCCCCTCTTCAGCACATCCGATGACTATTTGCCACCACATTCTTAGACCAGTTATATTGTCTGATAGTCAGTACCAGATTTAGGGAAAATTGGGAAAAGTTTGTGAGTTTTAAACATTACATTTTTAAAGCTTAGAGATATGTAAAGAAAAATGTATAGTCCACCAGTCACTCATTAAAAATGAGTTCCGACCTAATGGCTTGATTTTGTTTATTTTGTTTTGATTCAGTGTTCTCAGCATTTCATATATAAGAAATATTTGACCTCTGAAAGTTGAGATGGCCCATCCAATTTGATGGAACTTGGTATAATAGTATGGGTATAGGAGAGTATAATAATAAAGAAAATGCTGTTATACTATTACTACAACTACTATACTGTTATAAGGACTATGTATTTAAATGTTCAAGGATGAAGGTGATAGTTTATGATGCATTATGCCACATTGCTTTCAATTATTAATAAGACATTCATGAACATTCTTTGGACATTTTTAATTGACCGTAAATGCTTGATGCATTGTTTGACAAATTGGCTACAGTTTTAGAGACAGATTGGTAGTACATGTTACTGTAATTGTCTTCTCTGTGTACAGTTGTTTAGTGACTGAATGGTCATGAAGAGTTTAATATAGTTAATATAGTATTGTCTAAACCTTACATATAAGAGATGCAAATACTAATGCTGGGACTGATACAAACAGTTGTAATATTTAAGATGATATACTGTATGTAGAATAACATGCAGGACATTCCAAAAAAATACATACAATTGTTATTTTGGTATGTAACATAATTGCTATTGACGTATTTAATGTAATTTAATTATGCACTTTGCAGTTATGCCGATTTACTGTCCTTTGTGGTCTTGGAAAAAAAATAGATAATTATATTTTTACATACATTTTACTTTTATTTTATCATTATCATGTATCACTTATCATTACAAATGGGAAAAGGGGAAGGAAAGACAAGTAAAGGAGCAGAAAAGAAGAAAGAAAGAAAGAAAGAAAGAAAGAAAGAAAGAAAGAAAGAAAGAAAGAAAAAGAAATTGGAGAGAAAAAAATTCATCTTGATTTAACATAGTTGAAGTCTGTTGGCCGACATTATCCTCTTACGTTTTCTTTTAATATCTTGAACACACAAACAAATGGCGGCCTTTGACATTTTAAATGAGGTTAAAGCGGAGGTGAGCTCCTTCCTCAGAAAGGCTGACCTCAGGCCTACAAACCCACCCCCACCCTCTGCAATCACATTTCTCGCAGGTGCTGGCCACAGAAGGCCGGGCTTGGGGACGGTCGGAGGGCGATTCTCTCTTAAGCTCTTTCCAACGGTCACGTGGTCGCAGATCGCTGAGCGTAACCCGATTGCAGGCCACCTCGGGGGGTCTTGGGAGAAGCAAACACACTGGCAGCACTCTGCACTCTTTCACAGTGACTACCATCCTGCCATCCTGCCAGCCTCCCAGCCTGCCTGCCTCCCAGCCTGAGAGATTGGCTCTGACATCAACATGTAATAGAGTAATGTTCCCCTCAGTCTAAATAGAAAATTAAAAAAAAGAAAAAAGATTTTTTGGATGCCGTCCTACTAAGTGAGCCAGGCCCCTGATTTGGCTGTGCTTTCCAAACAGAGCAAGCCCGTGTGGCCATATTTGACCAAAAATCCAATGCGTTGCCGCTGCGCACCATTTGCAGGACCACCTACAGTGTCTAACACCACCCCCACACCCCACTTCATTTCATAATGGACATTGGCCATTGACTTTCTGCACACTCACTCACCCGTCCACTAGCTCGCTCGCTACTGCCCCCTGTGGGTGTGCAAAAGTAGGTGGAGCGCTAAGAGTGTTAACTGTCCCTGTCTGCAGCCACCATCGCAGTCCCTCTCCTCTCTTGCTCTTCCCTTCCCCTCTCTCTCTCCCTTCCCCTGGACCCTGGAGCTGTCGACGTCAGCAGAGCACCATGTGTGTGTGTGTGTGTGTGTGTGTGTGTGTGTGTGTGTGTGTGTGTGTGTGTGCATGTGCTGAGCTGAGCCAGAGTGGCAGGGAGGTTTCTGCGCAACAAACAGATTTTCTAATTCCCCCGGGGTTAGATGGTTGGCATAGTTTAGCCCTTCATTTGTTGAGGGTTAAGCCCATCTTTTCGAGGGGCCTTGCGTCTATCCGTGGCTAGCACGGGTCAATCCGTTTCGCTATGCCTCTCCCTCTCTCTCTTTTCCTGTCTCTTGGGGTGGACGCTTTTCGGGCCACGCGAGGGGGTCTAAGTGGGTCACTAAAGGGGTCGTTTAAGGATGTCCCAGAACGCAGAGGACCATCCCACCCCCACTCTGCCCTCTGCACTCGCACCACTAATGGCTGCACGGGTCAGTGCCCTCTCTTGTTTTAGTTTTTTTGTGTCTGTCTCTCCGCCTGGTTTTTACCGGCAGTTCGGAATTCTTTTTTTTCTTGTTTTTTTTCTTCTTCCTTTCTTTCTGCCCTCGCTCTCCCCATCGCTGCGGATCATCGTCTCGATTACTTAATCCTCCACTGCTCGCGCTTCCTCCGTCCCCCTCCGTCCAGCCTCAAATTCGGCGTCTCCTCAGCCCACTTCTCCCCTTGTCGTCCCGCCACGTCCATGTCCCGTCCACTTTTGTCTCGCGTCAGAAGAGCTGAAACTTTTTCGTATGATAAGTCCGTCCACTGCTTTCTTGTAAGCCCGTCGGTAATAAACTTGTCCTTCTTATCTGTCGACACACTATTCCTCCTCCCTGCTATTCATGCACTAGACTTATCTTTTCTTTTCTCCATAAGAGTGATGCTACAGTGGGGAACTTTTGACAAGTTGGAACTGATGATGTAAGATCTCTAGATATTTTTTTGTTTGCCTTGTATCAGTGGGAACGTGCCCAAACACTGTCTGGCAACACTGCTAAAAAGAAATTGCTCTGTCTGTGTATCATAGCTTTACTGTTAGTCCTCCACTTCCAGACATATTCCCCCCTCATGTTTTAGACTTCTCCCTCTATTTCAGTCCTCCACCATGCGATGGGGAAACGTGTGGAGGAGGAGAGGTGTATATAAGTATAAGTATATATACTTTTTTGATCCCGTGAGGGAAATTTGGTCTCTGCATTTATCCCAATCTGTGAATTAGTGAAACACACACAGCACACAGCTTGCCTGCATCAACAGCGGCGCTCGGGGAGCAGTGAGGGGTTAGGTGCCTTGCTCAAGGGCACTTCAGCCGTGCCTACTGGTCGGGGTTCACCGGGGGTGAACCGGCAACCCTCCGGTTACAAGTCCGAAGCACTGACCAGTAGGCCACTGCTGCCCCACGTGCTGGCCGAGCGTGGCCAAGAGGTCTTTGCACTGCTGAGTAATCAGGAGCCCAGCGTCTGTAGATGCGTATCAGGAACAGCAGGCCTCGCTGGACATCAGAGGGGCCGCTGAAAGGAGTTGTGGACGTTTTTGGGGCGATTGGGAGGCCAGTAGCAGTAGCCTCGGTGCCCTGGTGCTTCTTTTTTTTTTTTCTCTTCCTGTTTTTCCTCTTGGGTTTTGGCATTTTGTTTTTGTGCTGTTTTCTTTCTGTTTCCAAGGTTACACAGAACTCAGATATTTGTTGTTGTTTGCTTTCTTTTCTTTGCTCTTTTGTTTGTGTTGTGTTATTGGGGGGTCTCCCACTGATTAGCGTTCCATTCTTATTTCCCTCAGTGATGTTCATAGCGCTGTCCGCCTTCACCGTCATCTCTGTTTATTTGTTTGTATGTGTGGTGTGTTTGTGGTGTGGTTGGTTGATTGGAGATTGTTTTTGGCTTGGCTGTCAGGGCTATGGGGAGTGGGCCTGACCTGATTTCCCCCTCCTGAAGCTGAGTAGAGCCAGCTGTGGAATGAGGTTATGCTGTGTGTGTGTGTGTGTTTCCTCTGTGGAGGTGGTATGTTTGTGTTAACACATGTGTGTGTGTGTGTGTGTGTGTGTGTGTGTTTGTGTGTGTGTGTGTGTGTGTGTGTGTGTGTGTGTGTGTGCGCGCATGTGTGTATGTCTTTTGGGCAGTATGCAACATTCCTGTCTATAGCTCTGTGTACTGTATGTGTGTGTACTGTATGTTGTATGTGTACATGTTATGTGGTTTGTGTATGCGGACATAAACGATATACAATATAAATGTGTGTCTTTGCTCTGTGTAGGTGGTATGTTTGTGTGAACACACATATGTGTGTGTGTGTGTGTATATGTATGTGTGTTGGAGTGGCTCTCATTTGACGAGATCTCCTCTGAGTAACCCAAGTGAGCTGCAGACAGTTTGAGACAGAGGGAGTGGATGCTGTTGCTGGGCACTGACTCACTGACACATTACAATAATGCGGAGCTGCGCGGGGATTAGTATAGGCAGAGACAGCTGGATCGGGGTGGATTTCCTTTTACAGCACTGTGTAACAAGAACAATAAGATTACAGCACTATACCTACAGAATTGATTTCCATCCTTCTCTCTCACTCTCTCTCTCTCTCTCTTTCTCCTTTTCCATCCCCCCTTAGCCACTTCGGATGGTTCGAGACAGGGTCTGGACAGCATGCGCGGGGGCGTGTGTGTGACCAGAGGGATGAAGGTGGTACTGAAAGTAGGCCAGAGTGAGTAACCGGACCATCGCCGCTCAGCATCCAGCCTCATTCATCACATCCTCAATGCATCCATATCTCCATTTATCCTCAATGCATCCATATCTCCATTTATCCTCAATGCATCCACATGTCTATTTATTCTCAATGCATCCATTTGTCTATTTATTTTCAATGCATCCACATGTCTATCTTTAGAGCTTATCTTTATTGTTTTGTATCTATTTTTCATCCTAGTCATTGGACTGCACACAATTAAATAGTACGCAATTCAGGGTTTCCTGAAATGTTAGGCCTAAAATTCTTTGAAATATACTTACATTCATAATGCCTTTCCTTGAAACCATGTAATAACCCTTAGTTAATAACCCTTGGTACATACTGAGACCTTTATTTGCTAACTTGCTCCCTAAATTTTTCCTTAACATGTCGGCATGTGGTTATAACCCCTTAATTATCCCTGAATCCATCCTACATCCCTAAAAATTAAAGGTTTCTGTGTCATAGTGAAAATAGGCTAACTACCTCAATTATACTTGTAATTTACAGACTAAGCTCTTATAATCAGTAATTAGTCTATTACTTGTAAAAGTGACTATCCACATTCTTAGTTAAAAAATAAATGCATTACTGTACAAGGGCTGCAACTAATGATTATATTCATAATTGATTAATCAATTGTTTTATCAATTAATTGATTAGTTGTTTGGTCTGTTCCTACGTCCATGTCTGTGTTTCATTCTGTTTACTGCCAGAAAGCAGTAATTACACCTCCCCAAAAAATATACTTTCAAAAGCTAGAATCAGAGAGTTTTTTTAAACTCATATTGATTCATGTTTTACCAAAATAGTTGCAGATTAATTTAATAGTTGACAACTAATCAATTAATGGATAAACTGTTGCTGCCCTAATTACAGCAAAAGATAATGTATGATATACAGTATTTCTAGCCAGTGGTAAAGGTACCTGTAAAAACAGTAGAGGCTATAGGTAAGTAGAGGATGTAGATAGAAGTTATAAATAAGGGTAGATTGTAGTGTGTGCGGATGCCTGACTGTCATGTTGTGTATTTCCGTTAGCTCCGTACGGCCTCCCGCCGAAACCTAAATCAGACCCAGCTCGGCCTAAGAACACAGGTAAGGCTGATAGAGTCCAGGCCTCTTTCATCTCTCATGTTTAAGTGCGTCCAGTTCATCCTCATCTCAGTACAGTGTCCCTTTGAAGTGCTTTCTGTTGAACTGCTGTCCTCTTTCTCTCTTTCCCCCTCGATCTTTCACTTTGTTCTTTCTCTTTCTGTGTATTTGATTGGAGTGGATGAGTTTAGCTTTGTATTTTGTATTGGTAGTGCAGGCAATAGCCTTGTGCTACCAGTGCTGTAACAAAATGTTTTGGAGAATGTTTATTTAAAAAAATACCACTGTATTATCTATAGTGGTCAAGGTGTCTGTTTGCTTCTGTCTTTGTCTCCCTGTGGCTTTACCTCTTGCCATCTATCTGTCTGTCTCTCTCTCTCTTTCTCTCTCTCCTCCTCACCGTTTCTCTCTCTCTCCCTGTAGATACTGGGGAGAAGGACACCACGGCGTTGAAGGGGACGGATGGCGACGGCGACAAAGGCGCGAGCGGCAGCGGCAGCTCCATGGCGGCCACCAACATCGCTCTGATTGCCGGGGGCGTGGGCGGCGGCGCCTTCCTCCTGCTGGTGACGGCCGTCATCGCCGTGGTGTGCTACCGGCGGCAGCAGGCCAAGCACTCGGAGACGCACCACCCGGCGCTGTCGCTCTCGCTCACGCTGGCGGGGTAGCACCAGCGCCGGGCCATGCGCCCGGGGCGGCGCTGGCTCGGCGGGCAACAACAACGGCTCGGAGCCCAGCGACATCATCATCCCGCTGAGGACTTCCCGGCTTCGGCGCATTGCCCGCACTCTTGAGGTGAGCGGGACTACGGCACCGGTCTACATCGTGCAGGAGATGCCCCCCCAGAGCCCCGCCAACATCTACTACAAAGTATGAGGAGCGAGGCGCTGCCCCCCAGACAAACAAACAAGCAAACAAGTTCATATGAAAGACAGAGACTTTGCCGTGCTACGCTACTGTGGTCTCGTTCTGAGACCCCTTCCCCTGCCCCTCCCTCAACCTTCCACTCCTCGCCTGGCCTCTCTCTCTCTCTCTCTGACACACACACACACACAGCCCTAACTCCGAGACTCATGAACTTGTAGCTTCCCAAACCTAATCTCTCTCACGGCGCCCTGGTGCTCCCCATGCCACTCCAGCCTCCTATGAAGACCCTGATGCCAACGTGGTGCTGCCCACCCTCGCATGCCCACAGAGGGCACAGTGCCAGTGGAAACAGTGGGCACCAACAGCGTGAGGACTGCCAGAGCGGGTTGTTGGGCATCTTGGTTTCTTATCTTGCTCTTTTCACTCCTTCTGGAGTAGACCAGTTTAGACACGTTTAGGTCTCCTGCTGGTTACACAAGGTGTTTTATGAAACATTGTAGGGCTGCAGTGAATCAGATTTTAAAAGTGTTTTAGAACAAACAAAAAAAATGTTGGTGTGTGTGGGTGTATGTGTGTGGCTGTTTATGTGTGAGTTTGTACCCGTGTGCTTGTGTGTCTGTGTTTTTTTCTGAAAAGGGTGTTTGTTGGATGTGTGTGTGTGTGTGTGTGTGTGTGTGGGTGTGTGGTTTTGTTGTAAATGAGGAAGAAAAAAATGAACCAAACCACAAAAACAAGCTTTAGTCGAAAGCAAGATTACATTTCCTCTTTCAGATCACTGTCAGCATTTATAGATTATATATATACAGTATAATATAATTACCTTGTAAAGCTTCTAACTTCTTCCATCATGTTGTTTGTTGATTTATTTGTTTATTTTAACTCAGTTGTCAATGATGTGTTTGTTGTGTTGTTGCTCTACTTGTTTTGAGAACTAGAGGCCCATCCGTAACTCCCCCTTGGTGCTGTTATTTATTTCTGTCGTTTTGTTTGTAAAAAAAAATGAAGGCTTTGTCCTCTATTTGTCTGGCTTCATCACTACCACTTCTACTTCAGGATGCCTTCCCTTTGGATTCTTGTTTCGCCGAGAAAAGAAAAAAAGAAAATAAATAAATAGAATGGAGTCGCAGGAGACTTGAACAGAGGATGGGTCAAACAAAAGTACAAAAAAAGATGACTTGCAGGAGGAATCAGAAGCAAACCGTGTGCTTGATTACAGTGGAGAGCGGAGAAGTTCTGGGTGTCAGAGGTTGCCGTGAAAAAAAAAAAAATGCCACTGGTGAGCAACACACACACACACACACTCACTCAACCACAGGAGTCCATACATCCAAATCATTTATTGATTTTTCTCACTGGAACTTTTGGACTTGGTCTGTTTTTGAAAATAAAACCACAAATCCTAGCACAAGCACAAAAGAAACAGCACTATGCCACTGTCATTTCCTGTCGGAAGACTGTTTTGGGGCCCTCTTAAGTGAGGGCCATGGTTCATATCCATATGCATACTCTGTGGACATTTTTGTTTGTTTGTTTTTTTTTTTTTTTAAAAAGAGAGACTCTGTGTTGGCTTAGTGTTCCGCTGGATGAAGGGTAAGAGACGGTGACAAGCATTTGAAGAGAACATCTTTCACCAACTAAAATCTTTCTTACCCCCCCCCCCCCCCCCCCCCCCACACTTAATAAACAAGAAAAGAGAAATGAAAAGCAAACAACAAATGACTAAAAATACGACTCTCGGGAGGAACATTCTCCATTGCTCCATGTCATACCGGTCAAGTCTGCTCCGCTGCACAGGGGAATACCAGCCGCTCTGAACAACAAGCGTTTCACTCCACAAACATCTTCTCATCATGCCAGACATCTCCTCGTCCTCGCAGGTCACGACATCTCACAGTCACTTAGTGTTGCGTTGACAGCGGATGTCAGCACAAGGCGGACATGGCGCATGCGTGTGAATGTGTGTGTGTGTGTGTGTGTGTGTGTGGGGACTCACAGCTCAGTGTACTCAGCGTTTCTCTACCTCTGTGACCATGCAGAGAGGCAACACACAACTCAGCCTTTCACGAAATAACTAATAATCCTAAAGAGTAACAATATGTTTGTATTTTTTAAAAAAGATCACCGCAAGCATACTGGACACTGCAGTTCAAAACCCCTAGTACTGTAGAAGGAACCAGAAGGCTATTACATTGACACTTTGTATTGTATTGTAAATTGTTCTTTTTCTTCATGGTATATATTTTTTTTCATGAGGATGTTTTTTCTTGCTCTCTCTCTGTCCATCACCTGATAACTCTCTCCACTCACTTTTGTGCCAAGAGCTGTGTTTTCAATGGAGACGGAGGGGCCCTTATCCATGTATTTTATTTTATTATAATTATTATTATTATTACTACTATAATTTTCCTACTGGTGTTAGGCAAGCAGGATGCGGGTCAGACACGGCTCTAAGTCGAGGAGACCGCAGAAAGAGACCTAACGCAGTCGTGACGGGACGGACTTCCCAGAGACGGACCTTGATGAGCTGAGACTGGCATTGGCACTGCGGACTGGCTTCAGCAGACAGAGTGCCAGAGAGCCAGAGTCGAGGCTGGGGGGGGGGGCGAGACTGTTCAGTGCAGAGGGACGAGATAGGACGGCTAGCGGGTTTTAGCATGTACATGTGACTTCAGGAGGACCTTTAGGGTGGGTTGGATGGGGGGGTTATTTGATAAAGTTAAATATGCACTACATAACAAAACTGATACTACTGTTAGAAAGCACTTAAGTTTTATTCGGTGACGGGGGAGGGGTTCTTATGCCTGTCTTGGGCCTTTGTGGCCTCGGGTTTGCCATCATGCCAAACAACATCTTTGATTCCAGACGCCACTTCCAGTATCAGTCATTTGAAGGCTGTAATCAGCTGATAATTTGACTGGAGTCTGGAGCGCACTGAGCTGCAGAGTTGGTTGGGAGTTTTTCTCACAGAGCCAGATGAGGGAGGGAAATGGCGACTGCACGTAGGTGGGGACGATTACAGCATTACCCGCTCTCGAGGTTTCCAAACCAGTCTGAAAGCCCGGTGAAGGCGAGGCTTAAAAGGAGGATTGGGAATCTTTTAGCCGAAAGTACAGAGACGTGCAGAAGTTAGGGGGTGGGTGTTAGACGACTAGTCTGTTGGCCGAACTCTCTTAGTCGTTTCTAAAGCTCTTTCTTATCAGCAATTTCAGACTGAAGTATGGCCATTTAAATTACGTTTGGCTAGACTAAGTTCGGAAATTCCTCACACGAGACTCCTCATCTGTCTCTTGGCAGGAGTTTGGGGTCGTGGTAGTGAGGGGTCAGGCAGGTCAAGAGGACAAATGGACTGTGGGTATATGGGTATGTGGGGTTCATGTGGGCTTGTGTGGTGGGGCGTCTGGCCTAGATAGACAGCTCCGTCGCTCTCCTCTAATAGCTGGACATATAGTTGACATAGAGGAGGCTCCTGTAGACTGGACGTTGATTCGACGGCTTAATTGTACAGGCTGCCAGGGTAGACTTCTGCACGACTTAAGGCCAAGTGCCGGACGCAGGGGGACCATGGAGAGAGAGAGTGTGCGTGTGAGTGTGTGTTAACGGAGAGCGAAGGTTTGGGTCCGACGCGTTATCAGTGGGTCGTGTTACCTCCTGGGCTCCTCCCCTCTTCTCTGTCCCATCCCAGAATCACCCCCCACCCCACCCCCTTCAAAATAAAAGTACATTCCAGCTATGGAAGAACGTTTGACATAAAAAAAAATTAATACTGTTGCAATAAAACCTGGCTCCTGTGTGATTTATTCAGCTCAAAGCAACAGTGTGTGTGACTGAGCTAGACAGGCCTTGCTTGTCTCACCTGATTGCACTCTCTCTCTCTCTTTCTCTCCCTGTTCCCAGGCCTCTTTCTCTCTATTGTTTATCAGTAGACGGTTTGGTCAGGGTTGGTTGCAGCCTTGCTGTAAGTACAGGCTGACATCATTGGCATTTTAATTGTGTGATCACTGCCTCTCAGTTTCTCTCACCATGTCTTTCTTCTCTCCTTGAATTTGCTCCCAACTCTTCCTCTCCTCTCCTTTATTCATTTCATTCTGCTTCTACTTTCCTTATTTGCCTTCTCTCTATCCTTCTCTCTATCCCTCTGTCTTTCTCAAGTTGTCTCTTTCTCTCTCCCTCTGTCTTTCTCAAGTTGTCTCTTTCTCTCTCCTCTCCACTCTGTGGCCTCTGGCTCCTCCTGTCAACAGTTGGTGTCTAGCTCCATGTCAAACTTGAATCCCAAATCAGATGGACAGTTTGACAGGGACAGTGAAATCTCGGCTGAGGAACAACTCAGATGACCCCCCCCCCCCACACACATACTCACACACACACACACATACACATACTCTCACAGCTTACATACCCCCCAAAAAACGAAGCACCAGCAGTAGCCTTGGAATCTGCATCGTGTTTTTAGTTTCCCTCTTTTCTCTTTCTGTCTCTATCCTTCCATCCCCCTTTATTTATTTAGCTGTTGCTAGGAAGGGGTATGTGGTTGGTAGAGAGAAAAGATGGAGATGGACACTATGTTGATAGAGAGAGAGAGTAGAGATAGGAGGTAGAAAGAGAGAGTGGAGATAGAGCCGTTTCTCCAGTCTAATAATACCCAGCAGTCAGCAGCTGTTTGATGCCTCCCCGTTGTGGCAGCCTGAGAAGGGGGTCTCAAAACTCAGCGGCCAGCGTCAAGTGCCGTCACACAAGCATCTGCCCGCAGCTCACCAACACGACAGGTGGACCCACTCACAGCGCCAGGGGGGATGGGGAGAGGAGAGGTAAGAAAAAAAGAGGAAAAAAAAAACGGCTCCACCAACAGCTTTATTTATTTCTCCGAGGTGACAGGAGGGGAGAGAATGAGTCCTCCTGGTAGTCTCGTCTCGGCTGAACGCAGCGCTGACGCACCTCCACCTGAAGGGATGAGAGCTGAGGGAAAAGGATGAGAGAGGTCTGATAATCACTCATCACAAAAGCCCTCAGGTTTGGCATTGGGCTGGTAATGAAATGATTTCTCTTGCTGTGAGGGATCACATTCACATGATAAGGGAAGAACGTGATAAATCAAAGGCTGCTGAGGCTACATCAATGGCCTCTCCTTAAGATAAAGAGCATTTCCAGTACTAATAAGCATGGATGTAAGTTGTTACATGAAGCATATATTGCACATCAACAACATGTAAAAAGTCACACGTATGTTATGTTGTGTACTTTTTGTTTTGTTTGGCTTTCTACTGAAAGTTAATAAACCCTTTATAAACTGTTGGATATCTTTCAAATGACACCAGCCAGTAACTGTTAGCTCACCCTTGACCATAAAAATAGCCGCCCACAAAATATAAATCTTACAAATCACAAATCCAAGCCTTATTGATGTTTTTTTACCATCAACATTATGAGTTTATACTTTATGTTCAAAAAGTAGGGCCATTATTATTTCTGGCACATAGTCAACCACCACATGTAATGATGTGACCACTTCACTAAGACTTACAGACACACACACACACACACACAAAGTAAGAGAGTCACAAATGCATACAGTGGCATCACTCTTGTGACAGAATGAGATTTTTGATGTTGTCTGGATTATCCCTCATCTGTTTTCTAGGTCAGCATTCCATCAGTGTGCCATACTGCCTCTGAGGCGTAGGTCACACACACACACACACTCACACACACTCACAAACATCCTCGCAAAAGATTAGCATCCTCTCTGAGAGGGAGCGAGCGCAAGAGATGAGAGTCCCGAACGAGTGTGTCTGCGCAATAACAATGGCTTTTAATTATCTCCTCCTCTCTCACTCACAAGCACAAAACGCGCTCATTTCCATAAGAACAAGCAGTCTCGCACAACAAGCACACTCTGAAACAGCACTGACAATGATTCATAACTCTCTCTCTCTCTCTCTATCATCACTCAGACTTAAATAAATGCATACATATACACTCCTGGCACGCTGTAAGCCGCTCTATCAGTGGTCAGTAATGCCATTTCCATATAGTGCCCCCAGATCCCACGCCGACCTATTATGATTATGTGATCATTATCATCTATCATTCTAGCCGACTACATCCACCCCCACAAAAACAACAAAATCAGTTGGGCAAAGCTGACCCCCCCCACCCCCAACACACACACACACACACACACACACATACATACACGCCTTTTCTTTAGCTTGGACCAAAGGATGGGATTTTCGATTTGAATGAACTTCACCCCCGGCCAAGCCCCCCGCCTCATTCTCTCTTTTATTGTGGTTGTTGTGACCTTTGACCCTGTCCCATGTTGGAATGTGCGTGCTGGGAGGCGAGAGAAAGTCTTTGTGGGTCTTTCTTTTTTTACCCCCCCCAAAAACAAAACCTGTCGGCTGTGGAACAAAAATCGCAAAAGGAAGCTAACCATGGACTCAGTCAGCCATGTCTGTGTGTGTGTGTGTGTGTGTGTGTGTGTGTGTGTCTGGATTTTCCTGTGCTTAGTTCGAGTTTTTCATCATACACATGAAACAAGCGCACATTGTTCGACTGCCGCATAGCTCCTAAATAATTTGTACACACGTTTCCTTTCTCACTGGTCTACCCTTTTTAATGTAAATACCACCAAGGCACAGCTGAAGTCAAGTTTCCCATAGTCCTGGTTAGGCCTATCTGGACAAGCCTACTGCTCTCCCCCTCTCTCCCCCTGCCCTCAGCCCTCCTCTCTGCCCCTTCCACTCAGCCCCCCATCCCCCATCCCCCATCCCCCTGTCCCCCGTCCCCCTCCCTGTGCATGGGCCCTCCCCAGCACCGGACTCCCTGCTCCTGGCACCGCCGCGCTCTTCTGGTGCTCATTACTGTGGTTAAGCCAGGGAGGCCCCTGCCTGCCAACGCACGCCCGCTCACAATGGGGCCGCCGCACGCTCCGTGACCTTCCATCGCTGGCCACCATTACGCGGCCGCCATTGTGCGCTGGCATCATTAGTGCTGCATTGGTGGCCAGCGAGAAGGGCTCCTGCTGCCACTCTGTGGTGGCTACTCCCTGGCAGACCCCTGTCTCTGCTGTGTGTGTGTGTGTGTCTGTTGTGCGTGTGTGTGAGTCTCGGAGAGGGTTGTTCACACCCGTCCAGCAGAATACCACCTAAGACGTGCTCTGACCCTACTGGGCTTCTGAACAGATGTGCCCCATAGTACGAAAATCCTCCTCCTCCTCCTCTGCCGAGCACTGACAATCCCCCCCCCCACACACACACATACACACACACTCTCTAAAGCCCCTAGCACAAACACACACATAAATACATGAACAAGTGTCCACACCCACATACATGTACACATGCTTGCCCACCCACAAACACACACACACGCACACACACACACACACGCACACACACACACACAGACACATGCACTGACATGTGGTGTCCACTTTCAACCCCTCTCTCTGGATTTTGGCTTTTCAAAGAGCACCCCCCACCCCCAGCTGTCAGCGTGTCTGCCTGTATCGGCTCAACCAGGGCCAGGCACCACCACCTCCCCCTCATCACACACACACACACACACACACACGCCCGCCCGCCCCAATCAGCTCTGTCTCTCAAAGGTCATCCTTTCCCAGAAGAGCACAACACCCCACCCCTTTAGCCAATAGCCAACATTAGCAGTCTTTCCAGTGCAGGCTACTGCAGGCCTGTCTCACTCCATGGCAAACACACACACACACACACACACACACACACACACACACACACACACAGACCCACACACA
>NC_063190.1:27481268-27506268 GCF_017589495.1 Alosa alosa | reverse complement strand
ATAACCTTGGTTTTAATTCCGCCAGGCATAGCTGTCTTAAAGTTCCAGCACTTTTAAAATGACTATCATTTTAACACACTCACACCACCTGTGTGATGGCCTTCCTTCTGCCAACAGATGACAGCAGTATTTGCACACGCTCAAGCACAAGATGGCTTTAAACAATCCTCGACTGTTTCCCATGCTTGATTTCATTCCCATTGACAGTAACAGTACCTCACGTAAGTAGTGGGGGCAGCCTAAACACTTGTCACCTGTGCTTTCTTTGATACATACATGGCTGAATGGCTTGCTGAATAATGGCCCCTCTGAATGCGAATGTGCTTGTGGCAAGATAGCTCTGAGCACAATGCTATCATCCGTTTCCCCCACATGACAAAAAAGACACTCTTGCGTCAGCATTTTTAAGATGCCTGTGGACGCGTTCTATTCACTGTGGTGTGGTCTGACTATAGAGTTTCCCTTTGCTTAAACATACACCCAGTCAGGTGCCGCAAGCTTTTAAAGAATGACTTCAAAAGAGGACAGTTTTAGAGACTGCATTCCAGACCATACACCCCTTTGCTATGGTCTTGAAATTCCTGGTGCATAGTTCCCTGATGACTGACTTCAGTGGTGTTTGGGTGGGTTGATCCCCTAAACAGTGTTTGAGGGTTTACTTTCATGGTTCCTTTCAATCTTCACAGTTATACAACATTTTCTCCTCTCTAATTCCTCCATTTTGTTGTTGCTTTGGTTGGATTTGTTTTTGTTGGCTTAATTGTTTTAGCTCTAGGCAATGGAATAGATTTTTGTGTGAGTGAGTGAGTGAGTGAGTGTGTGAGTGAGTGGTGTGTGTGTGTGTGTGTGTGTGTGTGTGTGTGTGTGTGTGTGTGTGTGCACGCGTGTATGTGTCCATGCCTCTCTGTGTGTATCTGTGTGTATTTATACCACAAAGATTCAAGGTCAATTTAAAACTGAAAACAGCCAATTTGATGTGACACAGGGAGTAAAAGCTTCCATTCAATGGGCATGCAGTCAAACCAAGTAGCCACCATGCAATTAAATCTAGTCAAGAACAGCTAATTAGTTGTGGTTACAGCAAACCACATCATCTAAGGGTGTCTTAGTGTAACATTTTGCCTGAATGTATCTTTCCATTCGTGCCCTACTGTTTCTGTCATGACATCTGACTTTTTAGTTTTGTATATCTATCTATCATGTGTAAACATATCATGTATCATGTGTCATGTTTCTTGAATTCCCCCTGGGGATCAATAACGTATCTATCTATCTATCTATCTATCTATCTATCTATCTAAACTCTACAGCCAGCGTGTGTTTGTGCTAACTGTTCAGATTCCCCTTTCTGCCTGTGTGGCTGTATTTGAACCTTTGCTGTCTCTTCTAGCTGGCCTGCCAGGCTGTCTCTTCCCTCCTCCTCTGTTTGTCTTCACGTCTCTATCTCCATCTTTTGTAAGTTAGGCAGTCTGTCAGTCAGTCAATCAATCCGACGCGTCTGCTCTTTCTGTCTTATCGAGCTCTGGGACTCTGTCTACATGACAGACAGCCAAAGCAGCAGCAGCAGGAGCATCGGCGGCAGCATCTGTCTGGTTGCACTCTCACGCTGCCTGCCTGCCTCCATGATCTAAGTCTGCATCAATGACTCAGTAGCCCCAGCTTGCTTGCGTTGCGCTGCGTGTCTCGCTGGTGGGAACGGTTCCTCTGTCTGAACTGTGGGGTTCACAGCATGTGTGTGTGTGTCTGTGTCTGTGTGTGTGCAGGGGGGGGGGGGGGTGGACAATGGCGCTTGCACCTCGTAACAAGCAAAGTCAAACAACTGGCGGGCCAAACAAGAACATATTGGAAGAGAAACCAATGACATTTTCGCTCAGTGTTTAATCTCCTCTGGCTATTGTGGTGTATTTACCTTTCGCAGGAATAGTCGCAGAATTCTCACGGACACCAAAAGGAACGGCAAATAGGAGAAAAGGGAAGAGGAACAATGGAAGGAATATTTCATTTGGATTGGGAGCTGATTTCAATGGGGTGATTTTACACACTGTAATAAATTTGAAGGAGAGGGACATGTTTGAAAGGCAGGAAGCTTGTCAATATTTATAGAATGAGAGACACACATTATTGTATCCCCGCATCAACCAGTATAGTTCAATAAACCGTGACATGATTCGGCTAAATTGAACACATACAGATAGAGAGATAAGTACAGTCAGATAGAGGGGGATATTTGAGAAAGAATATTGGATTTTTGACCTGAGGCTTGTTGGGAGGGTCTCCACGATTCAGGATCAGATACATCATTTCTCCATTGCAATGCATTTTGCAGTTGCTAGTTAGTTAAGGTGAATATTTACTGCTAATTCACAGCCTTATGCAGAAAGAAAGCCTTATGAAAACACACACACACAAAGTCTCTCTCTCTCTGTCTTTCACCTTTCACACACACACACACACACACACACACACACACACACACACACACACACACACACACACACACACACAAAAACACATACTCACACACACACACACACACACACACACACACACACACACATATTCACACATACCGGTCAAGCTTGTTGGGCCAGTGTTGACCCTGACACCTTTCCCGTCTGGCTGCATACTGACTCATCAAAAGAAAACACTTTAACCTTTGAGCACGACACAGCAAAACAAACTCTCCCAGCCAAACACCAACACACACCCCCACCACCTCCACACACACACAACCTTCTATAAAGGAGCCTTCGGCTGCTCCCCATAATGAATGTGTTTTTAATTAGCTGCCAGTAAACAATTAGCAGGGGCCAAAATTCAAATGCTAATCACAAAAAATACACACAAAGAGGAGCAAATGCCTGCAGTCCGCCGAAGCTCTCATTCCAAACACGTTAGAGGTAAGAGGCATTCAGGAAATACTGATGATTTGTGATGTGTTATCTTGTTTTAATTAAAGTGTTTTTACCTTGGTGAAGTGTGTGCATTCCAGGGAGCAGTGGAAGAGAGTCAGAATCCATCTGTCTGTATGTGTGTGTGTGTTTGTGTGTGTGTGTGTGTGTGTGTGTGTGTGTGTGTGTGTGTGTGTGTGTGTGTGTGTTAAAATACAAAAAATCTACTCGGAGGTAGTATGTGTTTGTTGCATGTGTTTTTATGCGTAATGTAACACAATGTGTTCCATCTGTGTCTAACCAACCATGCCCTCAGTGGCACTATCGTCAATCCCCATCTGCAGACGTGCAAAGAGAGAGGTGAGAAAGAGTGTGAAAAAGAGAGAGGAGGAGGGAGGCAAAGAGAGAGAAAAAAAATAATAATTGTGATGACTTTTCCCACCAAAGAGGCCAAGGTGAGTGTCTGATGCATAGCTTTGTTTAGGAAAGAAGAAACGGAGTCTTCACATCTGGTCTTTCACCGTGTTTCACTGTCTCTATTTGTAAAGGCAAACTACCTGATGACCAGTCACACATCTGTCGCCACTCGCCAGTTTTAATATGATCAGCCAAACAACTTAACCGTCCCAGTTTGTGCAGTGGCAGAGACATCCAAGGGCATGGTCATGAAACGTTTGCTGATGTTTGGAGATGTTTCTTAACAAGGTTACTCTACCACCAAATTTGGTTAGGGCAGTCATTTTCAGCGCAATTTCACAAAACGTGTTTGCTCACTCAAACAACACGCTAGCAGGAGTGACCACTGCACGCGATGCATCTGAACTGAGCTCAACCCAGCTAGCCATTAACCCTTAAAGGAGTACCGTCACACCGGTGTGACGGGAATGTTGAGAAATGAACGTTCTAAAGAATATCTGGGTTCATTGAATTCAACATAGAATTTTAGAACCTTCAATTGTTGCAGAACTTAGAACGCTCAAAACCTACACCTTTAACCCTTAAAAAGTACTGCACACCGGGTGTGACGGAATGTTGAGAAATGAACATTCTAAAGAATATCTGGGTTCATTGAATTCAACATAGAATTTTAGAACCTTCAATTGTTGCGGAACTTAGAATGTTCAAAAACCTACACCTTTAAGGGTTAATGCCAGAGGAGAGTCAACCATGATCAGTCATATTTCTGGCAGAGGCAATGCGGTTTATCAACACCATACATCTGGAGTTGTTAGCCAATGTGCTGACATGCTGACGTGCTGACGTGCTAACGCTTTTGCCTTCTGCATCTTTTTTTGGAGGGGGGGATTAAGCTGAACTGAACTCTCCACTGACATTTGACACAAGCCATCTCTGTTCGTCATGTCCCAGCCTGGCTCTTTTGATGACTGTTTTTATTTATTACTTTCTTAGGGATTTCTAGGGAGAAAAGGAGCTTAATAAATGCTAAATTCAGCCATCGGGTTCTGTGTTGTCTAAGGGAGGTGGGGGCTTTTCATGTATTATCTTCAGGGTCTTCACATTGGGCTATTCTGGGGGAAGACAGTGACAGTTGAAGACAGATTGTGGCCGTCTCAAAGAGCACCAAACCCGCCATGCTGTCCCCCCACATCAGAGTAAATATTAATGCAGGAGGGTGACAGGGGAGACGCCGAGTCGCCCTTAAGACAGACAGGAAGAAATTTGCTCAGTATAGATGCACTGATGAAAGGGTTGGAACCTTGGAGAGCGAGAGAGAGAGAGAGAGAGAGAGAGGATGGAGGGAGGGAGAGAGAGAAGGAGAGAGAGAGAGAAAAGAGAGAGAGAAGAGAGAGAGCAGTGTTGAGCAACATCATGATTTTATGCTTATTTTGTTGTCTTGGGGGCAAGACGGTAAACATTTCTTCCACTCAGTGGGAGTACAATTGCCAGCGTCTGTCTTTATATTTTCAATCAGAAAGATTACAGGCGACCACGCTTGACAATTTTGCCGGCCAATTTTCGAAACTGTCACCTTAAAATGAATAAATGCAACCTTCGGGGCAAGGGGGAGTAGCTCTACATGATAGCTCTGTGGATTCATGCTACATGCTCTCAAAGCCAACATAGTTAGAAAAAACAACATAATCATAGGATGCAGTCGATGTTAATGGGTCTTCTTCCTATGCACCCTTTTGATCAAAAGCACTGTGGGACCGGAGCAATGTGTTATTTAGATAAACAGTCTTTTGACATGTTCAGACGGACGTTTTGAAGCCAAAGGAGGAAGTGAGAAGTAACACGATGGAACTAACTTGCACGTGGAGACATCTGAAAACTGTGTGAATAAATTATTAAATGTGTACCACCAGAGTGAGCTAGTACGTTTCAGGGGGTATAATTAAGGTTGTGCAGTAGATTTTTTTGTTTTTCTGTTCACTGTTGTTTTTTATTTGTTTAACGATGTTGTGAATTTAAAATGCTTATGAGGAGCATAATGGCTGTTCTGACATGACAAACACAGTAGAAAACAGAAATGAGTGAAATAAAACTGACTTCAACTCCCCTCTTTCCTACTCTCTTTCTGTCTCTCTGATTCTCTCTCTTTCTCGCTCTCTCTCTTTTTCTTCTCGTCCCTTTCCCTGTCCTTTGTTTAACATGAATGATTTAGAGATGGAGGTCATTCTGTACCATTAAGCCAGGAAAGGAAAGGTGTCCCAAGCATGGCATCTTTTATTTAGAAAGGGTTTAGCCCTTTAGATGATGTTTCATATATGTGCACACACACACACACAACCACTCACACACACACACACACATACACACACATACACACACACACACACACACACACACACACACACACACACACACACATACACACACACACACACACACATACACACACACACACACACACACACACACACATACACACACACAACCACTCACACACACACACACATACACACACACACACACACAAAACACACACACACACACACACAAAACACACACACACACACACACACACACACAAAACTCATAGTCAAAAATAGCTCATGAACTGTGTGTACACACGTGTGTTTGAAGCTGCAGTGAAAGGTTACAGGGCAGACAGAGAGTGTGGGGAGGAGAGGCGAGGTGAGGTTAAGTGTGGAGAGCACGGGGCCTGACAGCCCTAAATGTGAGAGAGGACGGCCTTAATAATGTCTGAGGACAGGGACGCTTTAGCACGTCAGCGCACTGGAATACAGGACCAGCACATGGGTGAGACCCAGGCATCTCTATATAGAGAGAGAGACACACATACACACACATACACATACAGGACATACATACACACACACACACACACACACACACACACACACACAAACACACACAGGTACATACATATAGCACACACACACACACACACACACACACACACACATACACAGGTATATACATAAAGCACACACACACATACACACACACACAGGTTCATACATATAGCACACACACACGCACACACACATGCACAGGCACACAGTCATACAAACACACAGCAGGACACACACACACACACACACACACACACACACACACACACACACAAATAGATAGACTAGTGAGGAGAAAATGTTCCAGGGCAGCAAGGAAGCTGATGTAGATTAGAGTGTATTACACTGCAGTCATTGCATTCCCAACCACCACAGTATAAACACATATGGGTATGCAGGTAGAGCTCCTCTGAGTTCTAACCGTTCTCACAATCAGTTCTCTCTCTCTCTCTCTCTCTCTCTCTCTCGCTCCATACCTCTTCCCCTCACTCTGTTTTTTATTCATTCTCTGTCCATTTCTCTATCTGCCCCCCCCTCGACTAAAAGAAGCTGTAGGGGACGAATGCCTGGCAGAGGTGTTTGAAAAATGGACTCTGAAATAGAAAGGGTCCTGGCCGAAGCGAGTGAGAAATGGAGTTTGAAATGGAAAAAATCAGGGGGAATAGATTGGAAAGGTTCGGCCGACACACACCTGCTCCCTGTCTGATGCCAGAAGTGGCCTTCCCTGACGCCCCCTGCAGAGGAGGACCACAACGCACACACACACACACACACACACACACACACACACACACACACACACACACAGAGGAGGACCACAACGCACACACACACACACACACACACACACACACACACACACACACAGAGGAGGACCACAACGCACACACACACACACACACACACACACACACACACACACACACACACACACACACACACACACACACACACAGAGGAGGACCACAACGCGCACACACACACACACACACAGAGGAGGACCACAACGCACACACACACACACACACACACACACACACAGAGGAGGACCACAACGCACATACACACGCACACACACACACACATCTAAACGCACAGACACACAATTGCATATACAATTTTTCCAGAAAAAAAACAGAGACACTGTTTTATATGAGAAACACTACTCATATAAAATACTCATATTACTACATATTACTGCAGTGCAGACACCAACTCACAACCTGATAAACACACTCAGACACATGCACACATACAGCTCACAACCTCATACACACACACATACACACACACACAAACACACGGCTCACAACATCATACACACACACATACACACACACACACATACTCATGAACATATCCATTTATAAATCTCACTAGTGTGTATGCTATATGTGTATGTCCCTGTAGTAACCATGTCCTCTCCAACCCCCTCTCTCTGCGGCCCCCATTTCCTCTCCCATCGCTCTCTCTGCGGCCCCCATGTCCTCTCCCATCGCTCTCTCTGCGGCCCCCATTTCCTCTCCCATCGCTCTCTCTGCGGCCCCCATTTCCTCTCCCATCGCTCTCTCTGCGGCCCCCATTTCCTCTCCCATCGCTCTCTCTGCGGCCCCCATTTCCTCTCCCATCGCTCTCTCCCATCACTCTCTCTGGCCCCATTTCCTCTCCCATGCAGCTCTCTCCCATGCATTGTTTCCTCTCCCATCGTCTCTCTCCATCGCTCTCTCTGACCCCCCATTTCCTCTCCCATGGCTCTCTCCCATCGCTCTCTCTCATAAAGAGCTGCACATTCCCAACACTCCTGTTCCTGCTTCCTCAAGCATAAAAATGCGCTGATTCATAAAACACAAACGTCACCTCGGCCGTTTAAGATAACATATTTTAATGATTAATTAGACAGGCACATACTGTACATACAAACGTGAGTCTCCACGTCTCGCTGAAGGCTGCTGTAGTAAGCAGTAGCACTGTGGCTGAACTGACGCTATCTCCGATTTCTGACATGTCAACAGGATAGACTTGGTAAACACAAAGGGGCAGAGATAAAGGCACTTAGTTATTAAGTTAGTTTGGGGCTGCCGTGGCCTACTGGTTAGTGCTTCGGACTTGGAGCCCCGACCAGTAGGCACGGCTGAAGTGCCCTTGAGCAAGGCACCTAACCCCTCACTGCTCCCCGAGCGCCGCCATTGTAGCAGGCAGCTCACTGCGCCGGTATTAGTGTGTGCTTCACCTCACTGTGTGTTCACTGTGTGCTGAGTGTGTTTCACTAATTCACAGATTGGGATAAATGCAGAGACCAAATTTCCCTCACGGGATCAAAAGAGTATATATACTTATACTTACTTACTTATATAAGTTTGTATGTAAAGAGAGAATGCCGACGACACATCACACGCGCGTACACACACGCACTCTCACTTACCCTGGTAAAGACTTGATGTCTTAAAACCTGATGTCTGTTTCTATTCATGCTATTGGTAACACTACAGGGATAGTTCCCCCGCAGAGACTTAACAGATCATCTGTTAAGATTCAAGTTCATTATGTAAAATTGTGGTGGATTACTGAACATTATACCAAATCCCTAACCTTCGTCTTAACGGTAAATTGTAGCTAACAAATAGTTTGTTGATAATCGGAGCATCTGTAGATTGTCTGTGAGCACACTTTCCAAGTAAAGTGTGACCAAAATGTTTGCAAAGGTTGTGTGCCCTAAGGACATGTGCAATGGCAAGACCAGGTTATAAAGTGTATAAATTAGTTGTAAGCCATGGTATGATATACACTGCTTAAAAAAATTAAGGGAACACTCAGAGTTTTCCACAATTGTTAAAACACATTTTTTGAAACCTTCCACCCTTTTCTCCATTCTCAAACTACATTCACAGAATGTCTGACAGTTCTTGCAAAATAAAACACTCGCCTCAAAAATTTTACTTGTGCTCAGTACCAATCCAGTGTATGATTGAAGTGTTAAATGATTTTTTTGAGCAGTATATTTAAGTATAGCAGCTATTCCCCTACTTAAAGTTGTATGAAGAAACATATCCTCTTTTCACCCAAACCTCTGCGACTGTTTAAGACCTGAAACACAACAAAACAGATTATGTGCAGATTACCAATGCGGATATGGAGTGTGCGGCATCTCTCCGGGTTATGTTTATTTCCAGCATAACGCTTCATTTGCTCCCCTGTTTGTTTGGTAACATGTGCTCGGGTAATCCCCCAAGTGTCATCTAGGGTTAAGCTTTAATGTTTTATGCCGTCCGGACAGAATGTGAAATGGGTTGTGACGAGATGCCATGTGTTCCACTTCCTTCACTGCAGCCACTCTTCCCTCTCCACCTCCTCCTCCTCCTCTTCCTCCTCCTCCACCTCCTCCTCTTCATCCTCCTCCTCTTCATCCTCGTCATCTTCCTCCTCTTCCCGCTCCACCTCCTCCTCCTCTTCCTCCTCCTCCACCTCCTCCTCCTCCTCTTCCTCCTCCTCCTCCTCTTCATCCTCCTCCTCTTCCTCCACCTCCTCCTCCTCCTCTTCATCCTCCTCATCTTCCTCCTCTTCCCTCTCCACCTCCTCCTCCTCCTCCTCCTTCTCCTCCTTCCTCTCACACTCTCAAGATCCTTTCTGTGGACCACAGGGCTTTGCACCTCACACCTCACCTTGGAAATAATGATAAATAAATCAAATAAAAACGCTCCTCCCCCGCTCGCTTGAGGTTTGCAAATCAAATTCGCTGCCGCATCAGTCAAGGGAGAAAATCTGACATGTACACACCCCTGGTGTTTTCGCAAAACATCAGAGACTTTCAGGTTTCAGTTTCTTCAGGAGTGTTGCCGTTGACAGGAACGTTTACCAACACATTCCGTGCATGCTGGGAGAGATGCCTCCTGCGATGTGAGGACATGCCATATAAATTCAATGTAAACTGTACAGTCCTCTTATTATAAGTCCTTGATCTTTTGTTGCATAGTTTTTGTACTAAAGCTTGAAACCAGATTATTAGACATTACTTTCACTCTGAAAGTGTGCTGTGAAAGTATCACTTTAAAAAAGATAAATAACAGAGGATGCAGATTATTTTGGTGATTGGATTATTTTTTTCAAAACTAAATAGACCAATCCTGCCCACAATGAACAAATGAATCATTTCCTCCTAGCCAAAAAAAAATAAAAAATATTTGCTGAGTCAATAATCCTTTTTAGAATTTGAGATTAGAAGCTGGAAATCTTAAATTAATGTCACAGTTGATATCCAATCACATATGGAGATTTGTTTATAAACCAAAAGCCCCCACATCCACAACACACACTGATAACACATGAATAATTACACACCAACACACTCAATTTCAATTTTACTGCACCAAAACCTAATTACTGGCAGTTTGAAGCTAATTTGAGGGAACTTTGGAAATAAAATCCAATATCTTTCTACAGGGCTCTCCTAAACAACTGACTGGTGTGCTTCTTCACTCTTTGAGGAGTGATTTCTCCTACGCTGTTAGAGCAAGGCAGGGCGAAGCATTCATGTGGGAGTATCCCTACACATGTGGCTCCAGGCCTCATGTGGACCTGACTTGGCTATGATCTGGCTTCATGCCAACTCTCTTCAGGAATCCACCACTACTTGTGTTCAAGTGGTGTTTATAAGCACATCCCACACACACACACACACACTACTGTCACTGAAGAAGAGGCCTTGCGGTCATGAGGTCACTTTCTGACCATTCATCTCACTCCCGTTTCATTGCTGCGACCCCCCTGACCCCTCGCTCCTCCTCGATTAAGCAGCTGTCGGATGGAGGGATTTTTTGTGCCGGGAGGTTTATTTTTCAGTCAAGGAGGGCAGCTCGGCGTTCCAGGTTGCGTGTGGGTCAAGCAATGCCACTGAGCATATTTCATAGGAGACATCTGGTATGCCCCCCCCCTCCCTCTCTCTCTCTGAGAAAGTTGCAAGCCCTCTTAATCTCTTCTCGTGGTTTAAAATCACATCACTCTTTTTACCGCTTAAAAATTCCACCGAGGCATTTCCATTCAGTGGTCTGTTGCTCTCCTTGATTTAGAAAAGAGGTCAGCTGAAGCAAATAAACAAAAGTGGTATTTTTCACGTCATAAATTTCCCACTTAAAAACATTACTCCTTAAGCAGCGACTAATTAAACTCTCGGAGAGGAAGACGAATGGACCGTATCAAAGCACAACGAGGGGCGAAGTCGGATGAGAGGGTGCGTTGTACGCTTTTAGATAAACCACCGAGCACACGCCTGACGCTCCGCACACATGACCTCGCTCTCACTCGTTAGCTAGCATGGAAATTCTCCTCTTGAAATATGTATTTTTCCCCATGGCAAAAACTCGCTGTAACTTTCCCTTTGGTGAACTTGATACCATACGCACAGGCCCGGGGGTACATATGTGAAAACAAGCGCAGAGTTGTGAGAACACACAAAACACATGTTCATACACATGCACAGACAAACACTTACACACACACGCACACACACACACACACACACATTTATGCTTGTACATGACACACATACACTCTCACCTCAGATGTATCTCTTTTCTTCACACAGCAGCTGTTTCTCAATGCATTATCTCCCCCCTCGTTGTCTCTCATTTCACACAGACACACACACACACACACACACACACACACACACACACACACACACACACACACACACACACACACACACACACACACACACACATCCCTTCCCAAAACACGCCAGTACCTCCCATGCACAAACACAGTCTCTCTCTTTCTCTTTCTCTAACACACACACATCTATTCTCTACAGACACATGTTCGCCCCGGGTCAGATGGGGGGCATTTGGGGAGTAGGCCTGGCAGCTGGATCCCAGTTACAGTGCGGTGGATTAAAAAACTCAGATTATGCCATGACAGATTCTTTACATCTGACAGAGGGAAGTAATCAGACAGAGAGAAAGAAAAAGAGAAATAGAGAGAGAGAGAAAGATGGAGAGAGAGAGAGGCAGACAGACAGAGACAGAGCAAAGGAAAGGGGGTAGACTGTCAAGGTGTGACTTGGAGAGATAAACTAAAGCAACAGCGAGAAGAAAGGATGAGAGAAAGAGTGAAAGACGAGGCTGGCAAGGGTGTGAAACGGAGAGTGAACAAGGGATGGAGAAAGGGATGGAGATAAAAAGAGAGAAAGCGGGGAGGAGAAAGAGCTTTAAGACGTGACAGTCATTAAGCATCTCTGCAGGGAAGTGTCCCAGAGCAACATGAAAGGGAGATTTGTCTCCAGATACTAATCAAACCATCAATGAATCAAAGGCAGTTTGATGTGCAGCGACAATCAATCAGATTCCCCAAGACTTAGGTGTGGATGTGTGGGTGTGTGCTTTCTTATGTGTGCATGTGTTTTGTGTGTGAGGTTAATGTCTGTTTAAGAGAAAGTTTATGAGTGCATGTGGGAAAGAGTGTGTATGTATGTGTGTGTGCATGCTAACTTGTGTGCCCATGTGTGTTTATGAGTATGTGTGTGTGAAGTTAATATATTCTTAAAAGAAAGTTTATTGGTAATGATGTGTGTGTGTGTGTGTGTGTGTGTGTGTGTGTGTGTGTGTGTGTGTGTGTGTGTGTGTGCGTGTGTGTGTGTGCGTGTGTGGGAGGCAGCCTTCATCTCTCTTCACGACCCCATGATGACCCCGTATCTCTCTTTGTCTTGTACTCTCTTGTCTCTCCATTCCACTCCTCCCTTCTAGTTATCTAATTACTTATCTACAGCTAAGTTGTCACGTAGCTCACCCATCTGATGACCTGAATAAAAGCAATTAGATGCTCTCCCTCAGTCTTTTCCTCACTACTCTCTCTCTCTCTCTCTCTTCTGCATACTCTCTCTCTCTCTCTCTTTTTGTCCCTACTGCACTCTCTCTCTCTCTCCTACCCACATACTCTGTCCCTCCTTCTCTCTCTCTCTCTCTCTCTCTCTCTTCTGCATACTCTCTCTCTCTCTTTTTGTTCCTACTGCACTCTCTCTCTCTCTCCTACCCACATACTCTGTCCCTCCTTCTCTCTCTCTCTCTCTCTCTCTCTCTCTCTCTCTCTCTCCCCCTCCCTCACACAAACACATTGAAAACCACACATCTATTTGCGCTCTCTCGCTCTCTCTCTGCCCACTCACTCTCCTCTCTTTCTCTGAATTGATTTACTGTCAAAAGCTTTTGTGCAATGAGTGTGTGAATGACAGCTGAGATTCCGAAGCCTTTAAATAGTTCCCTGTCGTTATTAATGTGATCTCTAATTAACAGAACGAAGTTCACGGCCCTGACACCTACCTCTCTCTGCACAGCGAGGGAGGGATGACAAGTGTGTCTCTGGGTCTGTCCCTGTCTTTGACCTGAATTAACCCAAATGAGGGGAGAAAACAGCAGGTTAATCATGGCTATATTTATCGTTATGGTTCAAATCTGAATGTCGTTGTGATTATCAACAGAATTATAGACCCTTTCAAGAGAGTTCCATTATCAGCATCAAGGTTGGCCCCACAAGGCTTCCGTTTTAACATTCCATATGTTATCTTAATGCAGAGGAAGTAGATTGGGAACCAAATAGAACGTTCAAGCATTGTTTTTGTTTTTATTGTTGAAAGGGTCTATACTGCTCAGGTACTGCATATACATGTGTAACGGAGGTGAACTGAGCTAGCGTGCTAGTTGCCCGTGTAAATCCTCACAGCCCTAACCTCAAGAACGCTTCTAGCCGCTGAGTTGGAAGCCTGAGCTTTTAGCTCAGTGGTTAGAGCGTTCGACTCCCATGCCGGTGTGTGTCGAGGTGGCGGGTTCGAGGGCCGTGAGCGGCGGACGAATTACGACCTCTGTTACACTTGTATATCACATTACATTTATTCATATAGAAGACACTTTTATAAAAAATGACACAGTTCAATACTGCATCAATCAATAATACTTTTGATGCAGTGTTGTACTACATGGTGTCCCATGGCAGAATGGATGAGGACAGAGCCAGGGACCCTAGGGTGACCGGTTTATTATGGCAGTGTTTCTCAAACTTTTTCAGACGAAGGACCACCTAACCAATAAAAAACAAACGGATGGACCACCTAGCTAAAAAAAAAAAAGATTAGACCTACTTCAACAGTATATTAGCCTACACAATAGGCCTACTCACTGAACCACCTTGCTTATTGTCTTTGCACTTTGCTTATTGTGTCAGAGGATTCATATGATTTAAACTGGCATATCTTATATAGACAGTGTTACAGAACTGTTTGGATTTACATTCAAGTTGGTTCAATATTGTAAACAAGTCATCTATATTATATTTTACCACGTCTGCTCGCGGACCACTTTGGATAGCTTGCGGACCACCAGTGGTCCCCGGACCACACTTTGAGAAACACTGCATTATGGGGTTGGGGCCCAGAATTATTGTCTGTCATAGGGCCAAAATTTTCTAGCAGCGCCCCTGTAAAGGGTAGTAGAAGAAAGAGGTAATCATAATAAGTTTACTAATATAAGGTAGTAGAAGAAGGAGGTAACCATAATAAGTTTACTAATATAAGGTAGTAGAAGAAGGAGGTAACCATAATACTGTAAGTTTGGTGGTAGAAGAAGAGAGAGGTAGAGGAGGGAAGAGAGTGCTATTTCATCCCATGCTTTCAGATCAAGTGATCTACCTTTAGATGTGGCATTCTGAGATTTTACATTGAGATTCATGAATCACTTTCTGGGGGGAATATTGGTAGGACAAGGTGATAAGATGCCCACATGCTGGTGAATCCCCGCATGAAGCTGCCGCATCAATCATGGCTACAACATGACTGGTTGCTCCAGGCTTGCTGTCCATCATCTGAGAGAGGGAGTATGTGATGTAGAGAAGATGAGAGAAGAGATGACACCACAAAGTAAAAAAAGACAAATAAACATCAACAGAAAACAGTGCAACGCGCCTGAGAACAGATATCTCAATCAGTACACAGAAGGGTTCGATTTTTGGTTCTTTATTTCTAAACGATGATACAAAGTTCAAAAAGAGCAAATCAGTCATGGCCAACAACACACAGCACCTCTAGCGTGGCATACATGCGCTGGCCCCCGCTGGGCGGCTGATTGCGCTACCGTGTCTCATTTAGTCATTTCCAGCTGCGTCCCACTTCCCTGACCTGCTAATGGCTCTGATCTGGTGTCAGGGATAGAGCGTGGGGCCCCTGGAATGTGTCCACACACACACACACACACACACACACACACACACACACACACACAGACACACACACACACAAGAGGGATGGGAACTGATAACTTCCTGCTCCCAAACAACTGTAGGGAACACCAGCAATTAATTACCCCCATAATGACTACTGCGCCTCTGCCAATAGTGCATTGACCTGTGCTTACTCCAGTGACATTGCAGCCTGCAGCGCTTAACAGTGACAGCAGTGGCCCGCCAAGAATGAAATGAGTTCAATCGCTGCAGCTTTTCCTGTCAGAAAAGGGGGAAAAAATGGGCAAGAACATATTGTAGAAGAGGGAAGGAGAGAGAGAGAAATCTGCCGCCAAAAAAAACCCCATCCTTAAACAAATAAAATGGTTTGTGCTGAATGGTTTGTGAATGTAAGAACTGCCTGTACATTGAAGTGGTTGATGAAGTTACTTGAGAAATTGAGGTCGAAGGGGCCCTCCTCCCCCTCTCTCTCTATCTGTGTGTGTGTGTGTGTGTGTATGTGTCAGGTGTTTTCAATCACACTCTAAAACTAGCACATAGCATAAGTGTTTCTCTCTCTCTTTCCACCCCCCATCCTCTTTCTATTTTTCATTCTTCCTGCCTCTCTCCCACTCTTTTGTGCTCTCTCCTCCTCTCATTCTGTTATTCCATCTGTCCGCCCCCTTCTCTTTTGCTACTGCATGTTAGGCCCATTATCCAGGTGGTGCTGTAATATCTGATGTTTTCCTGAAGTGGACATACAGCTCTGAGTATCATTTGGACTGTCTGTAACCACAGGCCAGTGTGTGTGTGTGTGTGTGTGTGTGTGTGTGTGTGTCTGTGTGTCTATGTGTCTAGGCCAGTGTGTGTGTGTGTGTGTGTGTGTGTGTGTGTCTGTGTGTGTCTGTGTGTCTGTGTGTCTATGTGTGTTTGTGTGTCTCTTATCTGAAGAGCTTTACTATCAGTCATAGACTCAGCTTCGAGCCAAATGTTTCAATTCAGTGCCTGTTGAAGGGCATCGGTGGTCCTTCACACAAGCGTACAGCTACATGTTCTGCACACAAGAGTTTGATCGAAATGGTGTGTTTCAAAATGCCTTTTGTTTAGTCTTTTATAGGTTCAGATCTCCAAAAGAGTGATGAGAAGATTAAGAAACATGTTAAAAACCTAATATAGTCAGGAAGATTTTCTCTTTTTACACAGGACAAATTCATGTCTTGCCATTTAAATACTGAACTTGTGTTAGGAGATTTTGACATACATTCCAATGTGTATGTTGCTAAATGTTGTTAATCATCTCCCCTTGAGAACTCTCTTCATCCACAAAATATCTATGTTGAAACCACACATTAGTAATGTGGAATGAACTTTGAAATAAACAGTGTAAATTATGGGGAATATTCCAGAGGGAGATAAACATATATGCACACTGTTAAAACAGCATCATAACAGATAAATCATGCATCTACTGTACATGTAGGATACATTTCTATAGCCATCGTTGTGCCATTTGGAAATGATCTGTGGACGCCAATTAAGAGAACATCTGTGCAGTTTACCAACAGTTTTCATTTTATTTTATTACAATAAATATAACTGGCACTATCTGGATACAACAATAGTGACCTCAAATTATGTATGCATGCTAACTTTCAAAATCATATTGGCCTCATTATACTCCACAAATTCTTTTGTTTTGTTTTGTTTTGTTTGGGGTTTGTCAGATCATTTTAAATTAGCAGATCTTATATGGAGCACAACAATAAAATAACATATCCTGATACATGAATGCATTATTTATGGAAATGTAGGCTATGCTTTAGCATACATTTAGCAAATATACAAAAGAACGTCATACAAAACGCTGTTCATTGACAATGAGTCAAAGTTGTGACCGTCTGATCAAACATTACGCTGACCGCCACAGCCTCAGACAGCTAACAACATCTTCCGCACTGCAGTGACTGCCCCTTTGCTGGTCCTAACCTCAAGTGTTTGCAGGTTATACAGAGGGCACTTACACAAGGCTCCATATGAAGTGACTTAAATCTCAAATAAAGGGACATGGTGTTTGCACTGTGTTTGATGTCCCGGAGGATAACATCTATTTTGTTTGCTTTGGACCCCCTTGCTAATCATGTAAACCCCTTGGCAAAAACAAGATGTCCATCTGTGAGGAATCAGGAGGAATTTAGAAATTGAATTGGGTGGGGGAATTGGTTGAGGCAGATGAAACTTGTCATGTGTTTCCTCCATCTTATCTCTCTATTTTGGTCTATCTGTCTATCTCTCTCTTTCTCTCTCCATCTCACTCACTCAGCTCAGGCATAAAAAAGAGTGACCTGTAAAAGTCTGTTTATCTCAGTTTCTATCTCTCTCTCTCTTTCTCTCTCTCTCTCTCTCTCTCTCTGTCTCCCTCGCTCCCAGTTCAGGCTTAAGAGTGGTTGCCCCTGAGTGGTTATTCCAGGAATGCACTTTCATGAGTCCATGTTAAACAGACATCCTGGTATACCATCATTCATTGATTCTATTGAAATGGGGACAATATTAGACTGATTAGACTGCATGTGTACTCAGGGTACTCATGTGTACTTCGGTCTAGCAACCTTGGGTCTATTTTTTGATGATAACGAATGCACATTTTTGTTTGGGACCAAAATGTGTAATTGGTGTAAATTTCAGATTGGATTATGCATTTGCAACTTAATAGCATATAGCATAGTGCTTTTGGGGCATATTCTGGTCTTACTGGTCCCAGACAAAAAATGTACCATTTACCATAAATTTACCATACCATAATGCTCCATTACATAAGTGTCCTGTTACTTTCAAAAACAATAACAGTCACAACAGTGGGGTGGGATAAAGAGGCATTCCCACATTGAATGGGCTTCATAAAAGGAACTTTTGTTTCTCAAGTTCACTCAAGACTAAAGATCTTGTCAGAACTCATTCTCTACACAGGGTCTGTTTATTTGCGTGGGTGCAACTTTGTGTACTTTTGTGAGTTGGTGTGTGCCACTGTCACTAATTGATTGAGTTAATTACATGTTATTCTACAATTTGATTAGCATGATTATGATCCTAAAAAAAGACTCACAAACATCTACTCAGTTCCCTAAAAAAACCCTCAGTTTATTTTTGTATGACATCTACAAAATATGAATATTGATGATGAGGAAAAAGAAAATTTGAAACCTCCAACATTCACTCAGCTGGACGAAGGAAACAGGAGGACAGTCCCGTATCACGATTTAGTTAAAATGTTCAAAATAATAAGAAGACGATATGTAATTATAAAAAGAAAGTTTCAAAATACCTGTAACTGCAGAAGAAATGACTGAGAAAAGAATTAATTGAAAGAATATCATGCAGACCTTTACTTTGTGTCCGAAGGTCTATAATGGAACCAGGCTAGTCTGACACAAGTTACATGATGTGGCCCACCTCTCTATAGGCTGTTCTTGTTCCGTGTCAATGGCAATGTCTCTTCTCTGCATGTACTCCCACAGTTGGCTCTCCCCTTCTCTTTCATCCAAGTCATTTATCCTGTCTGCCACCTTTAGCATCCATTCCTTTTTTTTCGTCTCCATCTCATCCACTCTTTTTACTCATTTATTTGCTTATGAGTGAGATGGATCACTTGACCCTCCCCCGCTTCCCAGTGCCAAGTTGATAGGATGTTAATAATGGAAAGAGACATATGATTCAGATGGCATGTCAGAGCATACGCTCCCACACACTCATGCACATCGGGGACCTCTGGGGGGGTGTGGGAGAGAGGGAGAAACAGACGTACAGAGAGGGAGAAAGAGAGGTAAGAAAGGAAGATGCGGGGAGATATAGACAGAAATAGCCTATGATGAATAGACAGTTGGAGAGGAAGAAGGACGGATACAACCCCATTTCCAAAAAAAAGTTGGGATGCTGTGCAAAATGTAAATGAAAGAGATAATCTGCACATCACATAACCCAAGATTTAGTTGCAAAAGGAACACAAACAACATATCAAATGTTGAAGCTGTCGAATTGTGTTGTTTTATGAAAAATATAAATTCATTTTGAATATGATGCCAGCAACATGTCTCAAAAAAGTTGGGAAGAGGGAACAAAAGGCTAGAAAAGTTGCTAAGGAGAACACAAGGAAGAACATTTCATGGCTAACGAGGTTAACTGGCGCTAAGCTTGGGTATAAAAAAGTGCATCCCAGAGAGTCTCTCAGAAGTAAATATGTGCAGGTATTCATCATCTCACTGTGTGGGAAGATAATGCAACAATATAAGAGTAATGTTCCTGAATGGTGTAGAATTGCAAAAGAATTGGGGAATTCATCATCTAGGTACATTATATAATTAAAATATTCAAAGAATCCAGAAAGAACATTGTATGCAAGGCACAGAGCTGAAAAACAATATTGAACAGCTGTGATCTTCAGGGTCTCAGATGGCACTGTATTAAAAACAAACTTGTTTCTGTTATGAAAATCGTTGCATGGGCTCAGGGACATTTCCAATAGCCATTGTCTAAGAGCACAGCTTGTGTTCACAGGTCATAGCTTGTAGTCCACAAATGCTGGTTGAAACTCCACCATGCAAAGAGGAAAACATATTTGGACATGATCCAGAAATGCTGCTGTCTTATCTGGGCTTGGGCTCATTTGAGATGGACTGAGGCGAAGTGGAGAACTGTCCTGTGGTTAGAGCATTCAAAATGTGTAGTTCTTTTTAGAAATCATGGACCCTGCATCCTCCGGGCTAAAGAGGAGATGGACCGTCCAACTTGTTGTCAGTGCACAGTTCAAAAGCCAGCATCTATATCTATGATGGAATAAGGGTACTTTAGTTCCTTCTAGTTGCACATCTGGCAGGTACAAATGCTGAATGATAGAAGTTTTGAGCAACATATGCTGCCATCCAGACGATGTCTTTCTGAGATAAGGCCTGGACATTTCTGTGAAACAATGCAATATGGCTCCATAGTAAAAGAGTCTAGGTGCTAACACGGCCTGCCTGCAGTGCCGACCTGCCACATGTGGTGCAGCATGGAATGAGAAACATGACTAAGAAGACCTCAGAATGGGACATTTCATTCTCAAAACTCCAGCAACTAAACCAAATGTTTAGAGACTTTTGAGAAAAGTAGAGGTGATGCAACACAGTTGTAAACATGCCCTTGTCCCAACTTTTCTGAACATGTTGCTGCCTTCTAATTCAAAATTAACATACCCCCTTTCCTTTATACTATTCTCATTTGCATATGTGGTTTACATGTTCTGAAAATCAGCATTTTCTTTTTCATTTTAATTTCATTTATTTATTTAAAGGACAGTGCACATTGATCAACATTTCTGTAAATGTGCCAGTGTTAGCCAGCAGGCTAATTTTCAACTCTAGTCCATTGGCAAGATGTTGCCAAAAAAAAGAACATATGAAATCACATAGCAATTGATATACAGCAATAAAACATAATGCCATAGGACTGGCTCCATTAAAACATTTAGAACATAAGACATATAACCATACAGCCATACAACCCTTAAGGGATCAATAAAGTAACCATCTATCCATCTATCTATCATACATACACCATGGGTTACAGGACAGCTAAACTATAGAGGCAGACCAACATTAATGTATTATGAGAGGTGCTCACATTTTTGTATGCTCAAAAGCCAGTCCTTAATGGTGTGTGAATGTATGGTGAGAGGTGGAGTTTCTAATGTCCACTGGCAATTGATTCCATAGTTTAGAGGCTCTCACAGAAAAACATAATTGGCCAAAGGAACTGGACCTAAGAGGGACTGCACAGTCCCCTCTTAAGGCAGACCTTGTGGTTCTGCTGCTAGATGACTTTTGCTGAATACAAGTGCTGAGTGGAGGGGGAGCCTTCCCATTAATGATCTTAAAAATTAGGCATGCATCACTGTGTTTTAAAATATTTTCCCAACTGAGTAGGTTATATTTGTTAAGAATGTTACAGTGGTGGTAAAGTTTTTTTTGTCTTGTTTGTGAAGTGATAAAATAGGCCTTAATGTTGTGCATACAGTACCTGGGTCCAGCTTGTCATACAATATGTTAGGTGAGGGATTATTATAGTATTCATGTATAGCTTTGCTACAGGTGTTGTCAAACAGTTCCTTATATACCTAAAGTTCGCTAGGTTATATTGGGTTATTTGCACTACCTTTCTCACTTGATGTTTAAATTATGTTTTTTACAGTTTTTCTTTTTTCTAAAAATTCTCAAAATCACTTTTTTTTTATTAAAGCTGTTTCTCTCCATCCTGAACAAATAGCAATGCTTTAGTGCATCCATGCAACTGATTTTGTACAAATATATGCTGTTATTTTATTTTCAATTGCTAATGTCATGTTGGTCAGAATGCACTATACTGGTTTCCTGCTGAATAGTCCTACCCCATAAAACAAATTGGCCTTATTTCATCGCTTGTGTCATTACATGCAAATGTGTTGAACTAGCTGTCATAACTAGATGTAATAGTCTATCTAACATAAATACATGTGACCTGATAGACAGGTATGTCAGGATGTATAGAAAGATGTACAGTGGTGCACAGTTCTGACCCATGGGTGTTTTACTGTATATTGGTCAATTTGAATTTCAATGTCTGTCAACAGAAAAAAAAAAACGTTCAAACATATCCACTGTCTTGCAATCAACCCTCCACACAAAATAATGTGCAACTTTGTAGTTTTGAAATAGAAAATAGTGCTGCCTTGCGCATTGTTCATTAGAAAATGTTTACAGAATAAACTGTCAACAAGACAAAACAGTTTCACTACCTTGACATAAACGATGGCGTCAGGACTTGTCATTTTGATTGCACTTTAACAGTTTCATTGGTATAAATATTTGCCTTTGAGGCATAAACAAAGCATTTTTAACAAGTTACAGACTTTTGCAGCTAATCCATTATGCAATGCAGTTTGCTCTAATTGTTCTGAGAAATGCAAATCTGAGAAACTGTTGTGCAAATGTTAATGATGATTCAAGAAATGCACCAAAGCGACTGAGAAAAACTGTAACTGACATTTCATACAGCGTCCCATCTTGAGAGACAGACCGACAGATATACACACACAAACAGAGAGGCAGAAGAAAACAGACAGACAGTTAGACAGACAGGCAGACAGAAACAAACTGACAGACAGACAGACAGACAGACAGAGTCAGAAACAAACTGACAGACCGAGAGCAAAAGCGATTGCCCATGTCTGTGGCTGTGTGATGTGGATCCTGCCTCCATCTCCCTGGACACTACCGCTGCTGACATCGCGGATGGCGAGAGGGCAGTCGAGAGGGAAGGCCAGGCAGAGCCGCCCATCTGCCAGTAATCCCAAAGTTTTGGGAGTCAACGGAGCAAGAGAATCCATTACCCTGAGCCCTAGTGTGGCGCTAGCCAAGAATACAGCCAAATCTGCCATGCTCATTACCCACACCTGGGGAAAGAGCAGAGAGCAGAGCCAGGGCTAAAGAAATGAGAAGCTAGTGCGCTCTCTCCCTATCATCCTCTCTTTCTCTCTCTTTCTTTCTCTCTCACCCCTTCTCCCTCTCTCTTTTTCTCTATGCGCATCAATGTAAACCCTTTAGGGGAAATGCATCTCCTTCCCATATAATGACTGAATTAGCTTGCACCAAAAAATATGTGAGATGTGCAAAAATATGACCTGAACAAAGGTGACTGTTGAAAACTCACAAAAAAGAGAGAGGGAAAGAGAGAGAAAAGGAGAGAGAGAGAGAAAAGAGAGAGAGAGAGAGAGAGAGAGAGAGAGTGCAGGAAAAAATTAACAACTCTTTTGGCACCAGAAAGAATTAAGCGTTTGATTCCTCAAAAATCCCTCCAAATCCCTGACTCGCGGCTGTTTTCCAGATCTCTCACACTCTCTCTGCTCTTCCCTGTGATTTTCCAGGACAAGAGCAGAAAATCGATACTGAGTGTCATCTCCTGATATGAGTCTCTCCCTCCAACCATGATGCCGTCTGACTACTACCTGTCAGTGTTTGTACCCCGATTTCTCTCCCTAGGTGACATTTCTTGTTTTTGTCTTTTTTCTCCTTTTTGCTGGGTCTTTTCCTTCTTTGTTTTTGTCTCTTAGAATCCTACTCACTGGTTTGATTGTTTCTTGTGTTCTTCATCCCCAAGTGTGTATGATCTTCATCACAATACTCTCAGCATTGTGGCGCCTTGTCTTACCAGTGCCTTGTCTTACTTACTCGTAAAATCATGTTAGTGGTTTTACTGAATGTCTGCTGAGGTTTCAATAAGATGGATTTGTTTTGCTCATCTGTTAACGACTTTATCGCAAGTGGCATTTGAGGACACATTTGAGGCTTGCTTCCTGTTACAGTGTTAGACTTAGACTTACTTAGACTTAGAAAATGTTACTGTCCTCGAGAGGCAATTTGTGCTACAGCATTAGTGGTTACATTATCAAAAATTGCAAACGTAACTAAGCAGTAGCCAGGAACCGGGAACACTTTTCAGCAGCTGGTCGTCTAAAGGCAGCATAAAGACGTAGAGTTGACTTTGTCTTGTGTGGGAACTATCACATCTACACAAAGAGACTACAGGGACCTGTAGGGCCCACAGAAGGCCCACAGTAATTGCATCTGTAAAGCAAATAGGCGGAACAGAGCTGAAAGGGGAGAAAGGAAGCTTCACAGCGCTCCGTAGTAAACACCAGCTAACTGTATCTGACAAACAAGACACACACCATGTACTTCTCTTTCACTCCGCTTTTGTCAAGGCGGTGTGTGTGCGACTGGAAATAAGTAGGCAAGCAAGGTGACGGACCTACCTCAGAAGCTGAGGAATGAGAGACTCACAGGTCATTTTTCACCTCTGTTGATCAGAATACATAAGTGTGTTACTTCTATTCTGCATGCTTATTAAAAGTGTGCCATTATCAGAAACTCACAGCTTAGATTCCAACTATTTGACTTTCAACATAGGCCAAGGAAATTGATATTCTGCTTTATATATTTTGAATGGCTAATCAACAGTGCCTTTCATGTCGTGGGCAGCATGCAAGCTATTTTATGCTTGCCACCCACTACATTTATGCCTACATGTTTCACAACCAGTATTTTTTATTCCCTGATGCAAAAATATCAGATGGGCCATTTCCTTATTGAGGCGCATTTGACATTTACTGCCACAATCGGGTGCATCAGTACTTGGAACAGGATAACGTTGCTTCATACATCCTACGTATGACAAGATAGCTGAAGACAACGCCAAAATAATGCCACAGCATATAGCGCATAAGCTGGGCTGTCGTGCTGATGAAATATCATTGGGAGCGTGTGTGCGTTGTCAGCAGCAGCAGCAGGGTAGGGTGACCCAACAGGCCTGTGCATAAGCAGCACACAGCACGCGAGGCAGACAAAATTACAGGCAATTTCACTCACAAAAAATGTGCATGAGGTCCAGCATTTCTGAGGCTGTTGGAGATCACTTTACTGATCTTTCCTTTCACCTGAATGTAGGCCTACTACACTGCAGCAGGAACATAGCATGGTTTATAATGAAATTTGTCATTAGTAACGGTATATAATTCCATTTATAAAGGAAAAATTCTATGGGTAAAATTATGGAATCATGGATGGC
>NC_063190.1:27466268-27476268 GCF_017589495.1 Alosa alosa | reverse complement strand
TTTTGTAGTGGACTTTGTGGAAAATTCCAGAAGTTGCCTCATAATTCCTCAGTAGATACAGTGGTTGGTGGCTTGGTGAGGCAGCCAGATAACTGCATGGATTGTGTAATTTCATCATCCCACTGAGAGCTCACACACAGAGAGCTCTCCAGTTGTTGGCATTTGGGCCTTAGCTTAGCCCACCCCACTTGTGTTTATCCTCACTGGAACTGTTCCAGGCACCAGGCCGCCTTGTGTAGCTAAGCAAAAGCATCAAACCAAATTAGACGGTGAGTCAATGGATCAGATAGTAGCTCATGTCACAAACACGAGATTGTGATAACACAGGGCTTCCTTCGTAGAGAGAGTGAATCAAACTGGCTGTAGCCTACTCGTTAGGGGATTTAGGTCTCGCTCAGTTTTTGACAACTTTACACAAAGAATGACTGATAAAACACATCCACATGAGGCATCTTTTCCAACCAACTTGACAGCAACCATACTATTTCCATCACTCCTAAATGGTTGCTGATTGATAGTGCAAGAAACATACTGTCAAGGTCTTCTCAGATAGGCCTAGTCATTTATACTGCAGTCCCTATGTAAACTAAGTGAAGGGATACTCAAACTAAGGTAGGAGATACATCATGTGGCTTCAGAAGGTTTGGCCTATCCTATTCATGATTTCTCTCTCCTAAGAAATATCATGCCTCAAGCTGCAATCATTTAGACATGAGACAGTCTTTGAGTCAGAGGAGTGACTAGTGAAAAGTCGAAATAAATTGTTTGCTCATATCCCAGTTAGTTTCACAGTAATCACGTATCTATAAGTCTTATAGATCCAAAGTAAGTTATACTATTGTGTGAAAACACAACCCTAAGAGTATAAACACAAGCTTACCATTAGATTACAGATGCATGGCTCGTCCAGCGCTGTAGGCTACTGCCAGGCTGTAGCTTGGACCTTTTAAATTGGTATAACTGTAACCAATTCTGTAAGGCATGCATGCACCTCTCTATATTAAGCTAGGCTATACTAAGAGCTTATCCATACCTGTCAACATTTAGCTTTCCAAAAACGGGAGATTTTTTTTCGGGGGGGGGCTGCGGGGTCTGTGTTAAAGGGACACCAGGCAACGATTTCGTGTTAATTAATCATCTTCGTAAGTCGGTATATGGTTAAATGACTCTTTACGGGGCGAATGAAGGCTCTCTCGCCCGCCCCTACTGCCTGTAGGAAAAATATCCCACTTGCAAGTTCGGTGTATCCTACCCGCCGACCGAAGCAGGATCAGTTTACAGCACAGAGGCAGGCTAACGAAACGCTAGATTGTTGCAAACGTGTGTATAATGGCAGAGCCGGCGAAGAAGCAGCGAAGACCCTTGACGGAAGACGCAAAGAAAAGGAAAAGAGCTTCAGACCGAGCGAGGGGGAGTTTCGTAGAGAAAAAGCATCAGGCTTGCCTGGTGTCCCTTTAATACCGGATCTGTGTTTGCATATTTAATACGTTTCATGTTTCATACACGTGTTTCAACACTGCATTTCGGTCGTTGCTTTTACCTTACCATTACCTTATGCCAGTTATGTAGCTGCTTGCTGTCAGATTTGGTTCCGAGGGCACAAGTTCAGTGTATCAACAACAGTTTATGTGATGTGTTATTCAATTAAATTCCCAACAATTTCACAACAGCTAGTTCTGGAGTAGGCCATTCAACTAGCCCGATTGCTTACGACGAGACTCAGACTGGCAGTCGGCACCCGCTTCCTTATTTGGGTTTTGGGTTGCCAGGTTTTAGCCTATGACAAAACGGTTGAAATTGAAACTAAGTGATCGTGTATGTGTAGGGTGTATTTCATACACAATCTGGCAACCTGAATGGATCAATGATTTTAAAATGAAGTTTGATGGCCATGCAAATTATACGGGAGTTTTCCGGGAGAAATAACAAAACGGGAGGGTGCTGGGAGATGACCTTGAAATACGGGAGAAACCCGGGAAAAACGGGAGTGTTGACAGGTATGAGCTTATCTCACAATGAGACATAACCCTATTGACACCTCTGCATTTGGCATAGTGGTAATGCAGTATGGATTGGTGCCAGCCCTGAGCAAAGAGGAAATGTCTCACAGTTCAAACTCATTTTTGGCGTAATAGTTTCAGGACACACAGATGTGCACCCACGTCATTATCCATGACGGACATTTCTGTGTGAAAGTGTGTGTGTGAGAGAGAAGTTCGCACACTTTAGTTGCACGCACCCTTCTGCTAACAGCTGCACTTTTTGATAGACCACAACTATCGGCTCTTGCTAATGCTGAGGAGGTATGAGCTGATGTCATCATTGGATGAAGATGCTCTCGCGCGGTTAAGTATTTTCCAGTTACCACACGCAAAAGTGCGTTGCTGGTGCTAACTCCTATGAAACATTTCCCTCGTCGCTTAAAGCTCTGCTTTTAGGAAATCGAGAGGGAGATGCAGATAACGACATGACGGTTAGTCCGTAAGTAGGCTACCGCGAGAGAGACATAGAATGTCCCAGATTCAGGGGAATTATAACTGCGCAATTCGTGTTGGATCGCCGTGTCACTGGTCTCCTTAGAACAACGTGGTGCCCTAAACGATGTCAAGGAAAGGTAAGACACTCATATAAAGGATTCAGTGTTAAGTAATTATGTAATCATTTGGTGAGGTAAGTGGTGATGGCGTGACATATCAGTCTCTCCCAAACTGTCTATTGAATTATAGCCTCAAGTGCTGTCTCAAAATGGACAATCCCCAATAAGCAAAATTAAACATATATTTTTCATGAATATAAACATAACTTAAAGATGTAAATGTAAAATATTGATATGACAAACTTTTTGAGAAGTTATGTAGGCTAACAAACCCCCATGGGCTGACCAAAAATCAGATTTTTGTGTGCAGGGACTTAAACACTCAACAGCCAAGAGCTGGAAAACGTATGCACTGTGTGTTAGACTGCATTCGATGCAGTGGGAAATTATATGCACATTGCACCCATCTGGGCCTATCTGCATAATCTGATTGTTACTGTAATTTATGAATAACAGTTTATAAATAATAAATCGTCACACCAATACTATAGGCCGCTAGTTCAATACCAATATTCTTTGACTACTGTGAGTTTGCAAAATAGTAATTATAGTGTTAGAAAAGGTTATACCATACAGCTACATTTTTAATCAAGGTCATAGTTACTGACAGACTGTATATTCAGATTTGCCTAATGTCTTTCCAAAATAGTTTACTAGTCACGGGGCACCACTGATTCACTGACTGTCCACAAGGTGGCAATGGAGGATCAAGGAATCCTTGACTTCCTTGCTTGCAACGAATGAAGTGTCATAATATGTCTTTTTCGATATGAATGTGGAAAAACGTTGGTCATATTCTTCCCAGGCTCAGCTGTATTGATCAGTCTAGTGTGCCACTAAGTACTGCCTAATACAGTGTAGTAGTATATCTAATAAGTGTTGACGTTGCTGGCTCTGCCCTGTGATAGCTTTATTTAGCAGATAGATAATTAACAAAAGCATGCAGCACATTTGATTACTGTGACTAACATTATTTTTTGGTGTATAATTACTTCACCATAGCAACACAAAATCCTTGGTCAACATTTCTGTATTGAATAAGCCTTGCTGTCGCTGCTAGCTTCCAAGCAACACATTTTCATATTATGTTTTGATCATTGAATTTGTTGTCCCGCACACAGTGTATGGTGTCCAGTCAATGTTTATACTTACTTACTGTATACAAACAACCAAAATGTACTAAATGCACTCGTTTTTGATTTTCTTGATTTAGCAGGAAACAGCAAAAACATGGACATGAACTCTCCTCCAGAGATGATCTTTTCACTGTGGGTGAGGCCCAGAAGCAGAGACCCCGCATCCATCAGAGACACCCCTCAAGGCTGTCAGTATGTTCTCCATACTGGGCTGCATGGCCTCAGTGACACGCCTCATGAACTCAGTGCTCCCCTCTCTGGTGAAGAGCATGCGCAGTGGAAACCAACACACAAGATACACACACACACACACACACACACACACACACACACACACACACACACACACAGCAAGGCCAAAGGCAAGATGAAGTCGCCATCATGCAGCACTCCTCCTCATGCGAAGGGGCACTCGAGATGGAGGGCACCAGCTGCAGCCCCTGTCTGAGGACAGCCAGCCATCAGCCAACCACAAACGCGAACGTATGATGGAAGCCTTGACGAGCCAGTGACTTCCACAAGGAGGTGGGTGTTGGGAGCAAGCTTGGCCAATGGGGAGGGGATTGAGCCGGGTTATGCCATGTTCATCAGCATGACACAGCCATGTGTGAAATGGATTTTGAAGTCGCTGTCTTCCCTGACATGTACACAGCATGTCCATGTGAAATTGTGCCTCTCTGAGTTCTCCTCAGCTTCATATGTGGCCCATTTCTTTATCTGCCACTGACACCTTGTGTTACCTGACTGACATACAGTTTGTCAAATGAATTAGTCCAGCTATTAGTGCAGTGTCTCTATTCAAATGCAACATAATGAACTCATGACTCCCATACAGCCAGAGCTCATTTGTTCAAGCTGAGAGAATCAAAGGCAGGGATGTTTATTCAAGAGAAATCCACTCCATTCCGAGTCCCTTCCCAGCTGTTGGAAGTGAGGATTTGAATACTGAACAGGTGATTCCATCTCACCTGAGATGTGCGCTGGTTGTTCATGTTTTGGCTTTATCAAGATCATACATTTCAGAAATGCAGAATATTACAATACATGCAAGCAAAGAGAATGCACACTGGTATTTTCAAAGATGGATATTTGCACAAAATCCTTTTTTTTCCCCTGACAGTATAAAGACATTTATATCTTGAGAGATTAAATTGCCCATCGTCCCCTGAGAAATTATAGCTGGCTTCTGGCAAGACTTTTTTGTGTGATACTTATTGCACTTGCAACCCCAAGCATTAAGCATTTTAAGAGGTACTTGGACATGTTTATTTTGTTTATTGATCAGAGACAAATCATACAAAATCATCAATCAAAATGTCAAACAAAATCTATTTATATCTATACTAACAATTATTCTGGTAGACAAAGATATTGTGCTTTTTTATTCAAATAATATGATGTGCAAAACGTACAAAGCTGCACACTTTAAAACCTCTTTTAATTAAAGTCTTTACTACTGCATTAACTGCAGCATAAATGACCTAAAAGCAACACCAAAGAACTTTCCCTCTGTCGCACGCACGCTATTTGTTTATCCAGCACCGGCTTTGCAAATAACGATGTCCACAGACAAGGTAGAATATTTTGCATGACTTGTACAAGTACGATGTATTGCGACATCAGATGCAAGTCAAATTTGTAGTTTCTTATGTCTCATTCAATCGAACCACAGATCCGCTACCCGATCTGGCAAACTTACATAGTGCGGTTATAGCCGATAGAGGGTCGCTGGCGAAATGCAGAAGTGCCGTTCACCCTGTTACGAGTTGATGAACCACTGAAACGATTTTGGAAACATTATTTTAAGGTACAAAAAACTCTTTGGTGTTGCTTTAAAATCACCTTTTGTTTGAAGACTACACTTACCCATAATTTAATAATATTATTAGCCGCGTTTTATACATTGTTTTTTGCAAAATTTGAAATCACTGTACTGCAAGAAACAACTGTAAAAATTAGTGAAATGAGGAACTTTCTTCTTGTGACAGTGGGCCACATTCAAAGGTTCTCTGTGACTAATCACATTTCTGAAAGGCCATGTGTAGACTTCGCTATGACCTCTGTTTTGACAGATAAGTAATTGTAAGTAACAGAATGGAATTCTGTCTGCATGAAAGCCCTCCAGGAAGCCATTTAGTCACTTACAGAACTCTTGAGAAGTCTACACTCGTAACTGTCAGCGGAGGCAAGACATCCGCACATAACATAATGCAGTTAAGCCTGACACAAAAATTCACTCTTATGCTCATTGATTAATATTACCTGTCTGTCCATGCTCACATCTCTCGTTTTTTGGCCTTTTTTGGGAATAGTACACGCCATGTAGCAGTTAGAAAACCAATAGTCGTGTTGTTATAAACATGTTGAATCCTGTAAATGAACCTGCTATGAGAAACACAGGAACTAGTATGTAGAGTGGCATTTAGAGTCAACAACAATATACAAAAAAACATATTTTTTTCAGGAACCCTGGTTAATGAAGCAATGCCTTTGCAATGTTTTGCTAGCCCAAACGTACAAAACCACAAATGTCTACGTAACATATAAGGTATAAATACTTTGAGGTCTTGGGTGCACAGAACAATCTAGGCTCAGATGCAGACAGTCTTAAACGGTTTCTATTTTACCCTATCGGTCGCATGCGGCACTCTCCAGGCTACGATGCAGCAGTATGCAACAGCATCAGCTGGGGCACGCGGGGCCCTGGTGGGATCTATGGGGCCACAGTGGGGGGCCTCTGAGCTTCACAGTCAGAGGGATTTTTTTTATCTGCGCCCAGCCCATGCATATCTCCCTACTCTGACGAACCTCCAGGCCAGCCTGATACTGCTGCAGGATACCCAGAGGACTGAGGGAGAGATAGAGAGACAGGAAGGAGAAGAATAAGAGTGATAGAGGGGAAGGGAAAGAATGATGGAGAGGAGGGGAGGACTGATTCCACTGCCTGCTGTGTCTTATCTTCATTATGGCCTCACACAAGATGCAGGTTTGTGCATAAGCAGAGCTTCCCCGACAGCTGATCAGCCACTGTGGCTTTGCACACAAAGAAAATTACTTCACACTATCAGTGAAAGCCACTGTAAGCAAATTTTCACTCTAATCTGTCTCTATGAATAGATGCTTGAAGACAAAAAAAGAGAACTTGTTTGATCTCTTCACCATTAAAGTTCAGAGGTCCAACAAATCGGTAAACTTTCTGAGAGATGGACACTCCTTTCAGAGCTCTTAAAGGTTAGCTATAAATCCCAATATGGCTCACAGCAAACCAACTAGCACAGTCAAGACTTCACCCTGAAAATAAGGCTCTGCATGAGAATCCATGCATCCCTTTACATTCTACCCTACCCAGACCCCTCGTTCCCCAAGCCCACTGTGATGTCATCGCCTTCAGAGTCGTTGGGTTCACTGGCTTGCTGCCAGCACGTGAATCACCTCCCTCCAAATCACCGAATGTTTTTCATCTGTGTTCTCTCACAATGGAAGCTTAGCTATATATTAACCTCCCCTGTAGAGGTTGTTTCTCAGACAGTGAATCTAGTGGCTGCCTGCACAAAGCTGCTAAACTGAGACCAGTGCCTATGTAGAGCCTGTGCATAACTGCATCTATAATTTTTGCTCTATAACGTTACTGTGTCAGGAATGTGTAATTATGATCACATGTGTCAGTCCCCATTGAGAGTGCACAGGGATTTCATGTTTTACTGACTCAAGCGTGGAGTTCTGTTACCATGGTGAACATGGAATCCAGCTCAGCAGAAATGCCTTCTGATTGGCTGATAAGACTACATAGGGATGTGCAGCAAGCTGTTCAGCTGGCCAATGGAGGCCGGGCAGCATTAGGGCTGTTGCTATGGGAAGTCAGTTGGGCTTGCTGGAATCTCTCCCCCTCTCAGTCTCACTCTATCTGTCTCAAGCCTTCTGTATCTCCCAACACCTCCTCTGTTTCATTGCCTTGGCATTTGGGTGTCACCTTGGCTGTCATCTTGTAGGGAAACAAACGGGGAAAAAAGACATGTGGAAGGGTCTCTGCACTGATAAATCTCCCATACTCACACACAGACACACACATTCACAGCCATTATCTCCTGTTGTCTTGACCACACAACACCTGATGGTCTCCTCATCAGCACACTTCTGAGTCTTATCAGCAGCTGCTCCCCCTCCTCCTCCTCCTCCTCCTCTCTCTCTCTCTCACTCCTCCCTCTATCAGACGTAAAACTTGTGCTAAGCTCAGCAGCACGGCTAAGCACAATAAACTGGCTAACCCCCAACCTAATCACACCCCAACTCCCTCTACTGCTTAGAGGTGCTGTGGTAAAACTCGTGCATAAGAGGGAGCTAACGTTGTGTTAATATCCCAGTAGCCATGGCACGTATGGGAATATCCATGAAGTTTGAGATGATCACTAGCTGTCCACAACACTGCACAGTTCAGTTCAGTTAACTTAATTTGCAAGAAACCAGAAAGGAATGGAAGTAAATGGGAGTGTGCGACCTAGTTACCGTATAAATTAAACTTCAGATATATTTAGATGCACTCAGACAGTGTTTACATACCATGATGCTGCCAGCCCTGGTTGTTTATGAGGATTCTTAATTTTCATCATCTCTTTGTTTGTTTACATGTTTTTATTTATTTATTTGTTGATTTGCTTGCTTTTTGCTTGCTTGCTTGCTTTTTTGTTTATTCATGAGTGCTGGTTTACGTCTAGATCTGGAGTATAGGACAAAACATTTCATAGATGTGCATTTAACATCTCAAACCTGTTTGGGGGTGATTGATACTCAGTGACTTTGTGAATTGATGATAATGCTAGGTCCTGGTCTCATCATAGTTTGAATCTTACGTGGTTGTGCAGTTGTGGTCAGCAGTTTACATGGCACTCATCATCACAGCAATTTGGGGTTTTCAGTGACTTCTTTTGAACTGCTCTCTTTCTGGGGCAGAATGATTGTGCATGACAGTGTAAAAACAAAAATTTGGTGACACATTTGAATTTATTTTGCCTTTTTTATTGCCATGACATTCATGTCCATGATGAGTGTACTGTATATAAATGTCCAACCACAACTGGGAAACTATGCTGGCTACAAAACATAAGTGTGTACAATTCCATGAGTGTTGAAAAGCTTTCGGTCAGTCTAGCGCAGTCTGTTCCGCTGTAAACCTCGGCCTAATCCTGTTGCACTCAAGTGAGATTTAAAAAGCTGTTGCATGAAATCATGGATAAAAACCTTGCAAGGTCATGACAGCTAAAAAAGTACCGATTATTTAACTCATTCATGCATGCAATACAGAGGAGAAAAATTCCCAATCCTGTAAAACAGAAAATGGAGTCTTTTGCCACCCCTTGGTGGTGGTTTAAAAATAGCTCATGGAGCTTTGGCCTTATTCCAAGACACACATACAGCAAGACATACTCTTGCTTTTTTACTCTCACTATGCCCCACCTCCTTCTTGCTCATTGGCTAGCATGTAGTGAATGACAGCGGCTGCTCTCTTGTAATTGGCCGTGCAGTGTTGACTGGCAGCTGGGTCGGATGCAGTTGCAGAGTGAGTGGACCCGCCTCCAGGGGCTCTGCACGTGGATGGGTCTGATGTGAACATCCCAGCATCAGAGCGGAGAGAAGAGAGGGGGAGGAGAGGAGAGGAGAGGGGAGAAGTGGAGAGAGAAAAGGATCGGAGGAGGAGAGGTGAGGAAGAATATAAAAAAAGGAGAAAAGAAAAGGGCATAAAGGACTGTCTGGTCCAAGAAGAAAGGAACAAGCTGACGATAGGTAAGAAGAAAATGGAAGGATTGGGGAGAAATGGTGTGTGTGTGTGTGTTTCTCCCTGTGGGTTTTATGTGACAGATTAATGTACTTATGTAGGCTTCAGTATGAATGTGCCTTTTTTTGCATGCAGTATCTTTGTCATCAGGGTGCTTTTTATTGCTTTCAGATTTTTGCATGTTTTGCAATAGCATTATTGCCATGGTTGTGCAGATCCTGTATGCTTTACATCCTTATCTTTGCTTGGTGCACACAGACGACGACGCACACACACACACACACACACACAGGCACACAGTTGCAAAAGGCTTCAGCATTCAATTTTAATTGCTTCAGCCACCCATGTGTTGTGCATGTCAACTGAGGCTAGCAATAGAGTGAGAGGAGAGAGAGAGGGAGAGAGAGAGAGAGAGAGAGCCTGTGGTCTGTGCTTGCCAGAGAATATCCCTTCATTTGTGACCTAGTTTGTGGAGGATCCTCCACACTCTGATTCAGT
>NC_063190.1:27436268-27461268 GCF_017589495.1 Alosa alosa | reverse complement strand
ATAGTGTAATGTGAACAGGGTTGCCTTGCTACCCTTCTTATCTCTAGTCATACTGTTTGCCTTTTGGTGTTACAGGTTACGTAATGTGTGTGATACATATTGGTTCACACATAGACACACACACTTCCACGCAGAAGTACACATTGACCCAGAGACACTACAGAGGCCTACATTACATTCTATTTATGTATATAATATATTAATATATATTATTTTATTATCAAGACCATATGACTTTATTAATAAACTGTTAATTTTAATGTTAATGTAATGTCTATTAAAGACATTGTAAGTTCCTTTGGACGGAAGCGTCTGCTAAGACCCATAAACAAACAAACAAACAAACAAGCATTACCCTTAAAGCTTGTTCCTCCGTGAGAGGCATTTGAGAGGAGCTGACAGGGCGATGGTGAATGAACAGAGAAAGAAAGGAGAGAGAAACTGCAGCCGATTTGAAGTTGTCAGTGTGTGAATGCTCCACGCCTGTCCATACAGTGCCTGGGGTGTAGAGTCCCTGGGCTGGGCCTTACTGGCTGGAGAGAATAGCTCAAGGTGAGGTTTTGTTAGTTATACTGTATGGAAGACTTTAGATAGGTGTGGGTCTGCATGTGCTTGTGTGTGTATGTGTGCACTCTTGCACAGTTATTTTGGGACTATGTGGTTTTGTTGTTGCTTGTGAGTGTGTGTGTGTGTGTGTGTGTGTGTGTGTGTGTGTGTGTGTGCGCCGTGCGTGTGTGTGTGTGCGTGCATGTGTGTGTGTGTGTGTGTGTGTGTGTGTGTGGGCTGCAGTGCATATGTGCATTGAAGATGCGGAGGTGTTTCGAGTGTATGGGGAACGCTTTGTATTTGTGCTAGTGTGCCAACCTGACGGTGTATATCGCGAAGCGGTGTGACAGTCATAGTCAGCCTGTATCTATAATGAGAACGGAAAGAGTGCTGGGTGGTTCATGTTCTACCATCATACCCAGTGTAAGCTGGGTAACCCACGAACCCCTCAGAGTCACCTGGACCCATCATCCCATTCGCTTTTTGCCACAATTGCATTTGCATTCAATTTGTGTGATGACTATGCAGAGCAACTCATCCCTACACTGAAGGCAGACATTTTTTTTTTGCTATTTGAGCTATACCCTAAGTTCAAGGCATTGCAAATTTATTTGTATAGCACTTTCATTCACTAGTTGGTTGTTGTCAGACATTGTGAATACAAACCTGACAACAAGTAAATAATAAGAACAATGAGAATTTATGTCATAAATGACAGTATACTAACATAAAGTATGCATGAGTTAATTAAGTAAGAACAATGCAGTTAGCTAGCCGCATAGCACCTGGTGAGAGTGGGAGATCTCATAGACTTCCTTTAATCCTCAGCTCTTTGCAGTCTGCTTTTTTTCTGTGCCTGTAGCCTTTATGTGATTGCAGCTGCACAGCAGTGTTAAGCCCAGTTGCAGTGCCATTGTGTTTTTGGGCTGGGACCCAATGAACGTGAAGCCAATGACAACCGGGTGCTGGACTGGACTTTATTTCACCATCTCCTTTTGCCTTATCGCATAGCCCACCCCAAGTCTGTTTCCACACTGAAACCACACTCACAAGTATCATTTACACATATCCCGCACACACACATACATTACACATACACAATACATTATTATACATTGAATACACACACACACACACACATACACAGAGAGAGAGAGAGAGAGAGAGAGAGATCTACAAAGTTATGTACAGAGAAAAATTAAGTAAAAATAGTGACAGGCTCTCAGAGTGATACATGAAGACTAGAAACCTTCTTGGAAGCACTATAAGGCTGTGTAGCGTTTTTATATTTTACTTACTTCTGTGGAGCCGGCGGAACACACATTTCAGCCTCAGGGTACCTGTGTTTGTGTTTCTGTGTGTGTGTGTGTGTGTCTATGTGTGTGTGTATGTATGTGTATGTGTGTGCGTGTGTGTCTGTGGCTGGATGTTGGCAGTGTGAGTGTCTGTTTGTTTAAATCCCGGCCACAGACAGTAATTTGATCTTGTTGATCTTGACTGCCCTCCCAGCCTGTCTCTCGTTCACTCACTCTCTTTTTCCCTTCCGGCCCTTTTCATCCTATTCTTCCCCCCCCTCCCCTCCTCCCTCCTCTCTCTCTTCTCTTTTCTCTCTCTCTCTCTCTCTCTCTCTCTCTCTCCTCCTCACACACCTGTGTTGTGTGTTGTTTTACAGTAAAGTCACCTGAGTCCTCCCTTCCCTCATCTATTTGTGTCTGTGTATGGGTTGTGCATGGATGTGTGTGTGTGTGTGTGTGTGTGTGTGTGTGCTTGTGTGTGTATGTGTGCACTCTTGCACAGTTATTTTGGGACTATGTGGTTTTGTTGTTGCTTGTGAGTGTGTGTGTGTGTGTGTGTGTGTGTGTGTGTGTGTGTGTGTGTGTGTGTGTGTGTGTGTGTGTGTGTGTGTGTGTGTGTGTGTGTGTGTGTGTGTGTGGGCGTGTGCATATGTGCATTGAGGTGCGGAGGTGTTTCAGTGTATGGGAACGTTTTGTATTTGTGCTAGTGTGCCAACCTGACGGTGTATATCTGCGTTAGCGGTGTGACAGTCATAGTCAGCCTGTATCTATAATGAGAACGGAAAGAGTGCTGGGTGGTTCACTGTCTACCCATCATACCCAGTGTAGCGCTGGGTAACCTAATGAACCCCTCAGAGTCACCTGGACCCATCATCCCATTCGTTTTAGCCGTCAATTGCATTTGCATTCAATTTGTGTGATGACTATGCAGAGCAACTCATCCTACACTGAAGGCAGACATTTTTTTGCTATTTGAGCTATACCCTAAGTTCAAGGCATTGCAAATTTATTTGTATAGCACTTTCATTCACCAAATTGGTTGTTGTCAGACATTGTGAAATACAAACCCTGACAACAAGTAAATAATAAGAACAATGAGAATTTATGTCATAAATGACAGTATACTAACATAAAGTATGCATGAGTTAATTAAGTAAGAACAATGCAGTTAGCTAGCCGCATAGCACCTGGTGAGAGTGGGAGATCTCATAGACTTCCTTTAATCCTCAGCTCTTTGCAGTCTGCTTTCTGGCCCGCGGCGCCTGTAGCCTTTATGTGATTGCAGCTGCACAGTGCGTTAGCCCAGTTGCAGTGCCATTGTGTTTTTGGGCTGGGACCTAATGAACGTGAAGCCAATGACAACAGGTGCTGGACTGGACTTTATTTCACCATCTCCTTTTGCCTTATCGCATAGCCCACCCCAAGTCTGTGCCTGCCACTGAAACCACACTCACGTGCGCGCACACACACACACACACACACACACACACACACACATACACATACACATACACATACACATACACACACACACACACACACACAGAGAGAGAGAGAGAGATCTACAAAGCTATGTACAGAGAAAATTAAGTAAAAATAGTGACAGGCTCTCAGAGTGATACATGAAGACTAGAAACCTTCTTGGAAGCACTATAAGGCTGTGTAGCGTTTTTATATTTTACTTACTTCTGTGTGTTTGCGGAACACACATTTCAGCCTCAGGGTACCTGTGTTTGTGTTTCTGTGTGTGTGTGTGTGTGTGTATGTGTGTGTGTATGTGCGCGTGTATGTGTGTGTGTGTCTGTGGCTGGATGTTGGCAGTGTGAGTGTCTGTTTGTTTAAATCCCGGCCACAGACAGTAATTTGATCTTGTTGATCTTGACTGCCCCAGCCTGTCTCTCGTTCACTCACTCTCTTTCCCTTTCCGGCCCTTTTCATCCTATTCTTCCCCCCCTCCCCCTCCTCTACTCCTCTCTCTCTTTCTCTCTCTCTCTCTCTCTCTCTCTCTCTCTCTCCTCACACACACCTGTGTTGTGTTGTTTTACAGTAAAGTCACCTGGAGTCCTCCCTTCCCTCATCTATTTGTGTCTGTGTATGTGGTTGTGCATGGATGTGTGTGTGTCTGTGTGTGTGTGTGCTCGTGTGTGTGCATGCATGTGTGTGTGTGTGCGTGTGCATGTATGTGTCTGTGCGTGTGTGTATCTTTGTATGTGTGTGTGTGTGTGCGCGCGCGCGCGTGGTGTGTGAGTGCATGTGCATATACAGTATATGTGTGTGTGTGTGTGTGTGTGTGTGTGTGTGTGTGTGTGTGTGTGCATATGTGCGTGTGTGTATGTGTGTTTCAGTACATCATCCTTGCATCATCCTCAGAGAGCGCTGATCATATGCGGTTCTCTATCTCCCCTCCAGTGCAGCCCACCCACTCTCTCATCAGCAGCCTAATCTAACAGAGTGTGACTCCATGCATGAGACCTGGAGACCGGCACAGAAATGTGCCACTTGATGGGTTTGCACAGGTGTCTCGTGGGTTTGGTGTATATTGATACTGCATAGGAGCTCTCAGCTGTAGGCTGGAGCAGGATTGCTGTTCTATAACAACAACAAAAAAAACAGCAACACCACCCAGTTGAGTGTGTGAATGTGCGTGTGTGTGTGTGTGTGTGTGTGTCTGGTGTCTGTGTGTGTTTGTCTGTCTGTGTGGCATGTCTGTCCATGGAGATTTGTATAGCTCCTCTGACCTTATTGACTTTGAAGGTCATCTGGTGACGAGGATCTACTCTGCAACCCTCCCCCCCCCCCTTGCACACACACACACACACACACACACACCATACACAAAGGATCCATCTCACAAGCTGCTTTCAGACACAGTATATGTGGATCTTTGTCAAACGGAGGTCCGACCCTTCGGGTGATTCAGATATGATGCTAACATGCGGACATTATGTGTGAACGACAACGACGCACATGAACAGAATCTCTGCGTGGTTGAACTTGGTTGAACACGCACATGAACAGAATCTCCGCATGTTCTTCGTTCATTCAAACATGAGCTCATTTATATAATGTCCATCGGAAATACTAGGAGGGGAGTAGTGTAAGAGCCGACTAAGTTCGGAGTTTCAAATGTCCGATTATGTTGTTCAGATATATGGCCCAACCGCTTGACACCTAGGTCTGAAAGCAGCTACTATCACGCTGTGCACTGACGTGCGGAAAGCCATGCCCATGTCAGTCCGTTAGCAAGAGCAGATAATGTAGACAAGTGCATTCATATTCGCATCATTTGCATGTGTCCTGTCAGTTTATATGTAAAGTTGGTCTGAACTCCACAATTTCTCAGAAAGCATAAGGTGAACTGGTCTTTGATGTGCTTAACTGTGAGCTCTAGTTCGGACTAGTGGCATTTGTGTGTGTGTGTGTGTGTGTGTGTGTGTGTGTGTGCATGACATTTATATATGAATGTGGTGTATGTATGTGTGAGTGTGTGTACATCTGTGTGTGTGTGTGTGTGTGCATGTCTATGTGTGTGTGGTGAGATCAGAGGTCATAACCGCGAGGGTACGTGATCTGCAGCCTTTTCCACAGGAAGGCACAGTTACTTCCTGTCAGCCCCATCGGCAGCCTCCCATCTGTCACAAGGTGCTGCATATTTGCCGCGCTGTTGCCATGGCGATGCCTCTCTCACCACATGTGTCAAGTTCATGGTCTAGTTAGGCGTACAGAACGGAAGATACTCCGGGCCATGCGGGCGGTCAAGAGCGTGACCGTGTGTGTGTGTGTGTGTGTGTACTTGTACTTGTACTTGTATAGCTTTAAATGGCGCACACACAGGCATCTTTTGAGTTGACCGTGTGTGTGTGTGTGTGTGTGTGTGTGTGTGTTTGTACTTGTATAGCTTTAAATGGTGCACACACAGGCAATTATAGCCCAATGTGTATAGAAAAGGACTGTATGGCCTCTCTAATAGGAGATGAGGCCAGTAAAATAAAAATAAAAAAATTGATCAGAGCTTTGACGAAGTACCTCACGCCATCCATGAGTCCATATGCTCTGGTGCAAAAGTGGAGCACAAGTCCTATGCTGTGTATGCCTTAAGTAATAGCCCATTCGGTTGTTAAGTCCGACGTCACGGGCCCAACAGCTTTTTGGTCAAAAAACGTTTACTAGCGCAGCCAGCCAGTTTTTGCAACTTGTAAACTTTGTCACCATCACCTCCTTTTTATTGAGGGTAAAACAAAACCGGTTAACTTTAACAGAGCAATTACTCTAGCTGTGCAGCCAGATGATATAATCAAGGGTTACGTGCAGGCTTCCGCGAGAAATAGGATTTTATCAGGTTGAGGCAACAAGTGAGTAGTAGGATGACAATTTTCTTAAAGGCTACTGTGAATAGTGGGAAAAAAAATGTTTAATTTTATTGTCTATGGAGAAAAACGAGCGGCTCTGAAAACCGTTGGACCCAGAAAAAGGTGTATTAGCCTATTATCGCATCGTCACATAATAACCAAATAGGTGTGCACTCTAGCAGATGCAGACGCTGTAGCAATAGCAGGACGCTGGGTACACAATAGACTTGTGGGCCTAGCATTGTTTCTGGGTGTCTGTGGATGATCCATCCTGGCAAACTGGGGAACTGGGACCAGCAGAGGCAAATGACCAGCAGAAGATCAGTCTGACTGAACAGGTTGCTGAGAGAGGAAGAACAGGGCAGGTGAAATTTGCAAATGCATTTCACATGCTGTAGCTTTTGCATGCACTGTAGTCTATACAAGGCAAGCAGTCGTTAGTTGCCAAGCCTGTTTGAATCTGATGTTGTTAATGTTGACAAGGACTTTCCATTCCAAAGGTATAAACTGCTTCTCAGTTCAGTCACTACAGATTGGACCAACAGAGACAGCCATTTCAATAGACAGCTTTTTCTCGCATTCAGACAGTTCTCACATTTTGATTGCTATCAGTGCAGTAGCCTGTATCCTCTGTACTGAGCACCCATCTTTGTGACCTTCAGTCTTCAGACACTTGTCTGGCGAGATTGACAACACCGCTCTAATACCCAACCAATCAGAGCGAGGAGGTGTCCAACCAATCAGAGGAAGGCCTGCCAATCATTCATCCTTTCCAGAGCAGTACACATGCTCATGCTTAAAAGAGAGGGACTGTAGAGAACATTCCAAGGGAAGGGAAGGAGTATTTACTTTGAGCTGGCTTTTGAGTTTCAAACTTGCCTACTTGCACCCAAAATGGCTGCCAGTTCTCTTTCATCCGTGCTCAAATGGGCTTTGTGGTGTCAGGCCGAGACCTGAGTGCTGAGCTTTAGGGAAGTGAGGGGAGCTGTTAGTTGTACAGAGTCTGAGGTGAGTCTCGTGACCCAGCCAGGGAAGCCTCCGCTGGGAGTGACTGTCCTTGGCTGACCCCGCCGGAGAAGAGGTCACTCTTTGTCTGGGGAGGGACTCAAGAGTTGTGTTTGTGTGTGGGCTGAGCAAACCACATTCTGGCAGACAAAAAAAGACCTCGCTCTCCACTCCTGCGCCCTCAACATTGAATAAAACTGATGAACCGCAGACGTACACATATTTTCACACAGATCCTGTTTATAAATAGTAGGCTGGTGGGACTCCATTCTTCACATTCCCAGATGCAGATGTAGTACTCTCTATCACTGTGCTTGCAGATGTAGTACTCTCTATCACTGTGCTTGCAGATGTAGTACTCTCTATCACTGTGCTTGCAGATGTAGTACTCTCTATCACTGGCTGTACTGTACATACAGTAGGCCTCTGTGTGTCTCTGTGTGTTCATTCCACGCATATTTGGAACAGGATGGGACACCAAAGAAGCTGGAGTTGGTTCAGCTCTACAGTATGTTGTTTTCCATTTAATGCCATATAGGCATGGCAGTAGCCGATTGGTACAAGAGGTGACGGTGTGTGTGTGTGTGTGTGTGTGTTTGTTTGTGCGTGTGTGTGTGTGTGTGTGTGTGTGTGTCTGTGTGTGTGTGTTTGTGCGTGTCTGTGTGTGTGTGTGTGTGTGTGTGCGTGTGTCTGTGCGTACGTGCGCGCGTGTGTGTGTGTATGAGTGAGTATAAGCCTCTTCCCCTTGTGGCTGGCCTTCTCCCCCTGATAAATGTGTGCCCAACGGGTGTGGTCACGGAGCATGGGTGTTGGGAATGATAAGACGTAAGCTATTGAGAGAGAGAGACGTGAGGAAGGCTATGTTTACACATACATACATTTCCTAGAGCGGACCTCCCTCTGTTTGTTTATAAATGCTGGTTGCGATAGTGAAGTGTATGGCCTTATGTCTGCTAGCAAAACAAACGATTGCCACAGGATCAGGTTTCCCTGAGCGTGAGAGACTCAACAGCCAATGAGTACGGACTGACCAGTAGCAGAGCACCAGTCTTTGCCCCAATCTAAAAGGAATGATATCATTGTCCTTACGTGTGCTTGTAATTCCATCCATATAGTATCCATGCTTGTTACCGTTTCCTTGGTAACGTGTTGTGCATGCTTTGTTGGGAAACCCTTTGATCGTGTGGCAGGTGTAGTCTCTTGCCACATTTGCTGTTTTACTACCACTGAATAGCAATACTCTGTAAGCTGTTAGGATGTTAATGAGAAGAAATTAGAATCAGCTGTGGGCTATAGACACTGTAGGGTTGCATGCCAGTTAAGTCCGTTGTGTTCCAAACTATGTAAGGTATTTTAGCTTTTCTTTGCCTTATTTAGACATTCTTCCCTTGTTCTTTGTTTTTCTTTCAGCTTTTCCTCAATGTTGTCCCTCTGTACTGTAAACTGTTTCTCTCTTCATTGGTGGTCTGGCACATTTTACAACTTCCTAAGCAGGCTTTTCATTTCAACTACATCTTTGTTTAACTCAGTCAGCTCCTTCCTGCTGTACAGAGTCAGTGGTCACCAGTCAAACCGCTATCCAAGCATGTTGATAGAGTCCGGCTGAGATGGAGGCTAACACTGCTGTGCGGTGTGTGCTCATTCGACTGTGTCTTTTTTGTCTGTCTGCTTGCAGGTAAACCTGAAGCTGCAGTAAGCCTGGTGCTGTTGCAACCTCTCAGTTCTACAGTGGAGGGTTTCACAGACGCAGCAGTGTGGTAAGTCCACCTGGGTTTACTACCTCTCTCTCTCTCTCTCTCTCTCTCTCTCTCTCTCTCTCTCTCTCTCTGTGTGCGGGTGTTTATGTGTGTGTTTGACAACACTGTATTTTTCCCCAGGCTGGATGTATCACACGGCAGAGCAGTCGTCAGGCCGTAACACATGGGACTCCTTTCCCTCGGCCGGACTCAACCGACCACCATGGGCACCAATGACCAGTCGACACTGGGCTCGCCCCTCCAGTGGGGGAATCTACCAATCCCATCATCCCTCTCAAAATCATATGGCAGGAAGGAACCATCCAAGCAAAGCTCACAATGACCGGTAACTAGACATCCTTGTCAACATATTCCTCATTCCATTCAAACACAATAGTAAAGCATAAACTTGTAATTGTGTGAATGGCATTGTTGAGATGATGAGTACAAATACACACATGCTCATTAGACATATCAATCATGGTTGTTACTTTAAAATAAGTTAATGCACAGTTTGAATACAAACTTAAATATCACTTATTTACTGTAAGATGCTTACATCTGAGTAATATTCTAGATGGGCAAGAGGAAGGGAATATGCAGACAGCAGTCTTTATCCCTTTATGTATTGCCTGTTTCTGCCCTCTATGAACAAAATTAACCCTGTCTTTACCTTCCCCCCTTCCTCTCTCTCTCTCTCTCTCTCTCTCTCTCTCTCTCTCTCTCTGTCTCTCTTTCTGTCTCCCTCTTGCACTGCAGGCCTATGGGTCCCCCTGGTGACCGTGTCCCCCAGCATCCCCAGAGGGACCAGAGACCTTCCCAGCCCTGGGAGTCCCGCTACGAGTCCCACGGCCCACGGAGGAACCCTGAGTACCCCAGTGGCACTTACGGCATGGGACCAGGAGGCCACCTGTCCAGCTCCAGTGGCCACAACCAGCCTCCACGGGTACATGTGCATCCAGTCACACTCACAGATAAACAGCCTCCACGGGTACATGTGCATCTGGTCACACTCACAGATAAACAGCCTCCACGGGTACATGTGCATCCGGTCACACTCACAGATAAACAGCCTCTACAGGCACATGTCCATCGAGTTACACTCCCAGCCAGACTCTGCTTCCATTAATGTAACACAGATAGATAAAGCAACTAGATGTACCGCAGAGCGGTACAAAATATGACCGCCGCCCAGTCCAGCACATGTTTTCCACAAAAATAAGTCACGCTGAAAGGCATATATGATTCTAACTGTCTCACTGAATTGCATTATGCACACTCAATTCTCACTGGTATCTGCTAGACAACAAGTACCAAAACATGATTAGTTCATAGATTTCACATGTAATATACATTTTATACAACCCCACCCCCATCTTGCCTGTTCATAATTCTGAGAAATTCTTGAATTGTGTGCATGTGTGCGTGTACATGTTTATGTTTATGTGTGTGTGGGTGGGTGTGTGTGCGTGCATGTGTGTGTTTGCCTGTTTATGTGCCTGTGTGTGTGTGCATGTGCATGCATGCGTATATATGTCTACTGTGTGAGTATGTGTCATATGTACTGTAGGATTACTGTGAATGTATGTGTGTGCGTGTGTATCTGTTTATGCACATGTGTGCATATGGAATGGGTTTACATGACCCCTGGAGGCAAACATACGCAAAAAAATTGGTCATCCTAGGCCCTACGGTTCTTAAGATATTCACAGAAAACTGTGTCTGCCCTACCCTCCTTTCGGGGGGTCCAGTCCAGCGGGGGGGCTACAGATCAAAAAAGCGATGGTTCCATGCTATCCATGTGGGGTTACATGCCAACCAAGTTTCGTGTACCCCGGTCTTTCAGTGTCCCGGGAATCCTTGTTGGTGTACGGTCACTAAATGTACACATACATTATTTTATTGTAAGGCCCCCCATGAACGAAAGTTGGCATGCATTCGGAGGGTGTCATAATGATCCTACATTTTCAATTCGTGTAGTTTTGACCATGTCAGCCAGAGATATTGTGATGAAAACACCTAATGTTTTGCTTTTAATTTTTAACTAGGTGGCGCTTATACATGAAATAAGTGGTAATGGGAGAGATTGACATGCCCCCTTAAGACCAACATACAAAAAAAAGGTGGACCTCCTAGGCCCTACGGTTCTCGAGATATTTACAGAAAACTGTCTCCGGCCACCTACTGGCCAGTTGGTGTATAGTAACATAAATTAATTTATTGTGTGGCCCCCCCATGAACGGAATTCCACGAAACTTGGCGTGCATTCAGAGGGTGTCATAATGATTACAACACCTCATTTTTACTTTTTTGTGTTTAACTAGGTGGCTATACATGAAATGAGTGGTTATGGAATGGGTTTACATGGCCCTTTGAGATCAACATACAAAAAAATTGGTCCTCCTAAACCCTACGGTTCTTAAGATATTCACAGAAAACTGTGTCTGCCCTACCCTCCTTTTCGGGGTCCAGTCCAGCGGGGGGCTACAGATCAAAAAAGCGATGGTTCCATGCTATCCATGTGGGGTTACATGCCAACCAAGTTTCGCGGTACCCGGTCTTTCAGTGTCCCCGGAATCCTTGTTGGTGTCACGGTCACTAAATGTACACATACATTATTTTATTGTAAGGCCCCCCATGAACGAAAGTTGGCATGCATTCGGAGGGTGTCATAATGATCCTACATTTTCAATTCGTGTAGTTTTGACCATGTCAGCCAGAGATATTGTGATGAAAACACCTAATGTTTTGCTTTTTAATTTTTAACTAGGTGGCGCTATACATGAAATAAGTGGTAATGGGAGAGATTGACATGCCCCCTTAAGACCAACATACAAAAAAAAGGTGGACCTCCTAGGCCCTACGGTTCTCGAGATATTTACAGAAAACTGTCTCCGGCCACCTACTGGCCAGTTGGTGTATAGTAACATAAATTAATTTATTGTGTGGCCCCCCCATGAACGGAATTCCACGAAACTTGGCGTGCATTCAGAGGGTGTCATAATGATTACAACACCTCATTTTTACTTTTTTGTGTTTAACTAGGTGGCGCTATACATGAAATGAGTGGTTATGGAATGGGTTGACATGGCCCTTTGAGATCAACATACAAAAAAAAATGGTCCTCCTAAACCCTACGGTTCTCGAGATATTCACAGAAAACTGTGTCTGCCCTACCCTCCTTTCGGGGGGTCCAGTCCAGCGGGGGGGGGCTACAGATCAAAACGAAAACAGGAGGTTCCATGCTATCCATGTGGGGTTACATGCCCACCAAGTTTCGTGTACCCCGGTCTTACAGTGTCCCCGCAGTGTAAGTGTACAGTGTCGCTGCGCGGCGGTCATAATAATGTGACACCACAGTACTGCTTGGAATAATGCTCAGTGAGGGATACATGAATATTATCGCCCATGACTGGCCAGTCTCTATTGTGTGGTCTGTCAGTGTATCTCTCACAAGTAAACAATGTTGTTTGTCATTGGCAGCTAGCTTAGGCAGGCAAGTCATCACAAGCATCATAAATGCAGATTGTGCCAAGATGGTGTAGTATTAGTGTAAATCATATTTTATTACCCTAGTTGTAGAATATATGGCACACCGTTTATACTACCTGTCTAAGCGAGGAAACAAGGGTTATTTCTCAGTAGGAAATAGTCTGATAGGAAATACAATTCTTATTGAGTCAGCCACCCGCTCTGACTAAATAGGATATTTCTCTCCTTCCCACGTTGCTGCCCTCTCTCTGTCTCTTTCTCATTTATTTTTTGTTGTCTCCACCTACGCCTTTTCTTGCTTGTCTCCCTCTCTCTCTTTCTTACTGTCTATATGTCTTTTATTTTCTCATTACTCTCCTAACAACACCCATACTTATCACCACCACTTCTCTCTCTCTCTCTCTCTCTCTCTCTCTCATCCTACCATATCTCAGTATGGGGGTCCCCCGGCGGTAGAGAGATGGTCCCAGGCTTCCCCATCCCGGCTCTTCCCCGAGAATGCTTCGGCGGGCACCCTGAAGCGGCCGGCGCCCTCCCACCCTGAGATGGCTGGGGTGCAGCGCGGCTCCCCCCAGCGCCACTCGCTGCCCCCTCGCGATGACTGCCCCAGGAAGAAGAGCAAGTACACCAGCTCTGAGCAGGTGCGGTCAGGGGTCGCCATCCTCATATTGGCTCACTGCAGATGACATCAGTCCTAGTTCCATTAAGCAGGTTTAGTTTTTGACGGAAAAAAACAACACAGATGTCAGTGTGGTGCTGCCTGTGGTTTATTGCAGTGCACTTTGGTCACAGCATGGCCACTGATTCACTGCCATGTCTACAAACAGGTTACCTTAACTCAGGTTAGTCATTGAACAGGAGGAGAAGCAGATTTCATTGTATGCAGTTACATACGCACATAATACTGAATCTTAATGTACTAAAACACTATTACTTATTTTCAGTCTTATGCTCATTTTGAATGTCCATGGCACACGCTGTCTGATCAATGGATGTCCTCACCTCTGTTATAAATGAGATTATGTGATTAGTCTCAGGAGTTTATTCAAAGTCACGTGGTTCCCTTTCACATGTTCCACTGACCTTTCTTTGTGAAGTATTACTGTTTGCATGACAGCGCCCCCCACTGGTTATCTGAAGCATTGCTCAGGAAGGAAAATGAAAAACACTGTCAATGTAATAATCCACTGATAACAGACTAGTAATAACTGTGAATACTATGGAAGGACTTTTTCTGCAGCTAAGACTGTGAACATACAAACACCTTCACAATGGCGAATTCCTTTGTCAAGCTATGTCCAGTTAAAATGGGACCAAACAATGACCCGTTGACCCACTGTGCAGGATTTGTTTGCCTGTTAGGATTTTGTCACACTCCTACAATCCTGCAAATGTGTTCCTTGTCTTTGAAAATCCACCGAAGATTAGCACCACCTTAAATCCCTAACCCTTACACCTAAAGTCTACTCCTCCTGGGCCCTGTCTCTGAAAGACATCCGTCCCCCCTCTTCTCCTCCGCAGGCTTTCCGGCCCCGGATGAAACACTTCCCGGGTCCGTCCCAGCCGCCGCCCCGGCCGCGCTCTCACGGCTCCCCCACCTGGAGCCCCCCTTACCGCAGCGGCGGCCCCTGGACGCAGGCCAACCGTCGGAGCTCCCCGGCAGACTACCAGGTGAGAGGCACCACACAGCATGGCCCGGGCTAATCACCACCAGCTCCAACCTCAGCAGTCAGCCGTAGGGTGCATAGGGGCCAACTACCTGTGTCAGTGCATGGGATCAATGTAAAGGATCAGACAGTGCAACTTAATGTGGCAATATGGGATCAATTTTAGGTCAAGTGCAGCTGTCAGTGTTAAGGTTGACTGGTTATGAATCCTCAAGTGTTGTATTTATTTTCAACTACATTGTAATATTGTATTGTAATATTGCAATGTTGTAATTCTGATACAGCATGCATTATAATATGATTAGTCATTCATATTCATTTATGTGTACAGCTATTGTATATGCTATCATATCGGTGTCCCGTATTTGCGTCGATGAATGACTGTTTTCTCTCCATGTGTTGTCCCATATCAGGAACCCAGTAAATCAGACATGAACGGCCACGCCCACAGAGGCCATCCATACCCCCTGGACACTCCACTGCCCCACTGTGCCCCACCCCAGGGCTTCCACTCCAGCAAACACCCCTCCCAGGGCTACCTCCACCACCCACGACCACAACCCCACCACAATCATCACCCCCACACCAGCCACAGCCACCACCCACCCTCCTCCTCCTCCTCCTCCAGCCAGCACGGCCACAGCCGCCCCCCGCAGCGAGGACCCAAAGGAGCCAGTGATCACCGCCAGGCCCCCTCCTCACCAGCAGACTCCACCAGCGTGCCTTACAGTCCCACCCCACACCACCTCCGTCACTCCCAGCCACCTCCACCCCCACACACCCCACCACGGAGGCCCGCGGGCGACAGCAGCAGCAGTGGTCTCCATGCTGGAGCCCCACATCAGCAGCAGCGGAGCGTGCGCACGCCCCCACGGGAGGAAGGGAAAGCACAGGCACGGCATGGCAAGCACATCCCGGTAAGGGTCAGACACACACACACACACACACACAGATACAACACAAACACACACACACACAGACAGGCTAGTGCTGGGCGGTATACCGGCTCACACCGTATACCTGTGTATATTTTCGTTATGATATGAATTTTTAATATACTGCCATACCGGTGTATTTGATTACACAACGTTTGAAACGTTGGGCCGCGCGACAGTGTTTCAGACGGGACGCATGCATGGTGCGACTGCGTGGCATAGTGAGGGTAAACACAAAACACTGTAAGTTTTTACCCTGAAGTATGACCCTTTAGTTAAGGAAAAACGTTAAGGGATACTGCATTGAAAGGGATTTACCGTCATGAAAATTCTATTGAGATTGTTCAACAGCTGTAACTAGCTGGCTAGTAGGTGATGTCGTTAGTTAGCCACCGAACACAGTGAAGTTTAATGATCTTATCATTCATCTCACCTAGAATATTCGCTGAAATTATCCACGTAACAAGTAAAGCATGTTATAGACATGAACTGAGCAATACTAGCTGGCTAGTTAGAAATGATCCTGACTGTCATCAGTGCACGAAAACGAACTTTTTTGTTAATGTTTTGCCTAGCGAACCGAACCGAAGCTCATGGCAGGCTAACAACATCCACATCCACATGAAGTTAACGTTAGCCTACCACTAACGTAATGTACATGTAAACCACACAATAACAAGAAGGCATGTTTCTGATAGGCCTATTTGACAGAGTAAGCATATTAGCAGAGAGGCTTTATTTTAAATTAAAGTATAATTATTGCAAGTTGCACTACTTTTTGTATTGGTTTTATACAAGATGTTTGTGAAATTTGCACAGTAAAAGTTCTGTATTTTGACTGCAATTGTCTTTGCATTCTGATTAGATTCTTCATTAGAATCATGAGTGGCTCTTTGTAAACAGCATCATTTTCTGGGGCCATGCAAAACTGCATTACACTAGTGTGGAGTTATTCTACATCATGACAGTAAAATAGACCATCCTTAGTCAATGTACTGCAGCAATTCCTCTCTCAACCTGTAGAAAATGCTGTGAACATCTGATAATGCATAAAAAAAAAAAAAATACTGTCATATACCGTGAAACCTTAAGAATTTTGAAAAATACCGTGATATACACACAGACAGGCACACGGCACACAGACATGCACAAGGAGAGCGTACCCCATAATCCGTTTAATTTAGTTACATTTAATTTGAATCAGTTCATGCCTCTTTTTGCACAGTAATCATTGAATTCCCAGATGATTTCTGGCAGTTTCATAATTGTTTAAGCTATCAAGCCCCCATTAGAGCTAATACGCGAACAGAAGGGCATCAGCCAAACAGTTTGGTATGACATACTGGAGTAATGATATCTCCTTTGCAGTATTTAATTATCAAATATGAGTCTGCTCAATTGGACTTGTCTCATGTCCAGAGATTAGGCTTGCTGATATGCATGTGTTACTTTGGACACACGCCGACTTATAACTGTAGTATAATATAATGATTATTTATGCTTTCCTTTTGTCTTGAGTTGTCGTGTGCATTATCTGTTGGATTATATCTAAAATTCAATTTAAAAATGTAAAAAATGTCAAATGAATGATTTGTTGTTCCAAAATCGCTGTGTTATCGTGTTTAATAATCATGATCTCAATATTGAACAAAATAATTGTGATAATGATTTTTGCCATAATTGAGCAGCCCTAGTTTTGCATGCACACAGAATAATTAAATGTTTGCTACAGGATGCCTTTTGCATGGTGTGTCTCCAAAGTGGGTAATTCACACAGCAAACTGTCACCTCCTGGTCTGCGAGACTAAACACTGAAGCTGAGAAATAGCACCATTGCTATAGTATGGCTACAGTATGAGAGCAGGCTACAGTATGAGAGCAGTATGAGAGAAAATGTCGCATGGCAGCTAGCTAGCATTCAGGAGCAGTAACAAAGCTGTTCCTAAAGGGCAAAAAATGAAGAATAGAGGGGGAAATCTTCTGTTTCATCTAAAGGTAGTGTAGATCCTACAGTGTTGCTCTTTAGCTCAGTATTAATGTGTTTTGAAGTGTCAATGTGTTAATCTTTTGATTTGATTTTGTTGTACAATGTCTTTTTTTTTTTAGCTCTAAAGTGCATCTCTGAGCCTTTATGTCTGGTTATTGTTATATGCAGGAGCACGGCAACCACGGTGTAGAGCGGGATCAGCAGCACGGGAGGGTTTCCATCAGACACAGCACCATCCCCACCATAACCACCACCACCACCTCATCTCTCTCCCCCAAATCTCTCCACCCGCCCTCCAGCACGGAGGCCACGCGCAAGGCTGAGGACAGCCAGAGAGGCACTTGGTCCAAATCTCCCATAACGCCCAGCAGCGAGAGAGCAAGGCCACCTTCACCGGCCTCACCGCCCCTGCCATCGCCGCAATCACCGCCAGTCACAGAGCAGCACCAGGAGAGCCCAAACCTGACCCCACCGTCACCCGCCATGAAGGACTCAGACCCTACCTCCCATCGTCCCTCTTCCCCACTCGCTGACTCCAACACCCGGGGTGAGAGGTCAAAAGGTAAGGTCACTCCGAGCTCTTCTTACCAGAGCGGCTCTTCTGGTGTTGAACAGAGGGACGCAGGGGCCGCGCTGGACACAGAGGCGAGCAAGCGCACCCGCCCAGAGAAGAGGCCTCGCGAGGAGAGACGCCGGAAGAGGAGGAGCGAGAGAAAGGAGGCAGGGGAGAGGAAGATGGAGGAGGAGGAGAAGAAGAAGAGGAGGGAGAGAGAGGAGAAACGGGGGGAGAAGGAGGGGAGAAGCTTGTCCCGGAAGGGAGAGGAGGGGAAAGCCAGGAAGCTGAAGAGTAAAAGTGGGAAGCAGGAAGGCAAGATGGAGAAGAAGAGCTCGAAGACAGAGAGACTGGAGCAGAGAGGGAAGAAAGAAACCTCTGAGTCTCCACGGAAACGCTGTGCAGAAATGGCAGCGACAGCCAAGCCACGACCCGCCGCGGTCGACCAGCATGCACCGGCCAGTCAGTCATCAGCCAATCACACGTTGACTGCCACGGCGAGTCATAAGAAACCCAAGCAAAAAGAGAGGGGCAGTAGGGGCGGGGTCGCCAGCCAACACCAGCCAATCACTGCAAATACCTCAGGGTTGGCCCTCCCCCACAGAGCACCACTAGCCAATCACAACAGCGCCCTGCCACCACACTCATCCAAAGACGCCACCCCTAAACGGGCCAGAGTGGGACCACGTCTCCCTGTGAGGGACTCTTCTCAAACCAGCAACAGTATGAAAGCCCCGAGGCATCCAATCATCAGTGAAAGCAGCTCTGAGGTACCCACTAACTGCCCTCCCTTCACCCCAGACCCATCCAGCGGCGGGGCAGAGGAGAGACCGGCACTCCCCCGCCCAGAAGCCCCGGAACTCCAGCTTGCCATGGGGGCCTGCAGCGACGACGACCTGGGCAAGGAGCCCCCGGGCAGCCCCCCGATCCTTAGCCTGCAGGGCTCCCCTGTGTCCGTGCTGAGCGATGAGGATGAGGAGGACGAGATGACCAAGGAGGAGAAGATCATCCTGTGCCGTCCAGTGCTGCAGCCAAGCCCGACGTCCAGCCCTGTGTACCCATCGTCGCCCTGCAAAGTCGCCGCCATCGTCCCAGCAGACGACACGAGGGCCGAGACGGGCACGGACCTCCGCCACAGTGACCTGGCCAAGCTGTATGGCATCACAGCCCTGCCCAAGGAGATGGAGGAGGAGGAGGCTGAGGAAGAGGAGGCAGAGCAAAAAGACAGCAGCAGCAGCGCTGGGGACACGTCCGGCTCTCAGACTCCGCGCCGTCCGCACCTGCACCAGACGGGCCTTGGGGACATGTTCAAGTCTCTGGCCTCCATCTTGGGGAACCACAGGTACACGTACCGGGGGGGCCCGTTCGGGCGTCCGCCACCCAACGCTCTCGTCGGGCTGAAGTACTCCTCTTCTCTGTCCCTTGGCTCCGAAATCCACTGCCAGGAACCACCGAGCGCGTCCACGACGCTCGCCAACCAGACTACCTCAGGACAGACACCTCCACCTCAACCACAGTCAGAGCCCACATCAGACGAAGAGAGAGACTCGAAGAAACTCTTGCTGGAGGAAAGACCAGAGAATTCTGGGAAGCCGAAGACAGATCACGACCAGGTTGACAATCCCGACTCGGAGAAAGAGTCCTTGCAGCTATCCCCCAAGAAAGTTTCAGAGGGGAGAGTGAAGAAGTCTTCAAACCACAGCAAGCTGAACCACAACTGTGATAATGACTTAGCGAGCCAACCTGGCGCCTCCGCTGTGACCTGCAGCAAGGTCACACAAGAGAAGGAGAGGAGAGGAGAGAAAAAGAAAGAGAAAAGAGCTGAGGAAACAAGCAAACAGATTAGGAAAGAACGAGACGGAGCGAAGTGTCAGAAGAAAGAGGAGAAAGAGCGAGAGAGTAGCCTGAAAAGGAAACGAGAGACCACAAAGGCAGATGAACAAAAGGAGAGGAAGAAGCCAAAAGTGAAGATTGAGGGAGAGAATAAAGCTTTGAGTATTTCCTCTTGCCCATCGAAGACTGCCCCTGTGGGTCCCTCGAAACAGTCTAAGGAGAACAAGACCAGCTCTAAGGCTACTGACGACACCAATCGCCAGTGCAAAGAAGAGAAGGTCCGGAAGGTCCGCGAGAAGACCCAAGCTGGTTCTGGTGATAAGACAGAACCGCATCCTGCTGAGAAGAAGAGCGAAGAGCAGGAGAAGGTGGAGGCATCCACCACCATCAGCAACTCCATCACCTCAGCAGCCAAAGCAGCAACCGTTGCATCAGTGTCATTATCATCATCAGTATCAGCATCATCCACAATATCAATAACTACAACAACAGCGATGGCAGCTTCCACTCCAACCACAAACACCTCCACCTCAACCTCCACCTCCACCTCCACCTCCACCACCACCCGCTTCCCCGGAGGTCTGGGCAGGGCAGACTTCCTCAAGCTGCAGGCCTTGTCCATCGGTCCCCCCAAGGAGCTAAAGATCCGCCTGATCAAGGTGGAGAGCGGCGAGCGGAGCACCTTCATCGCCTCTGAGCTGGAGAAGAAGAGGGTCCCGCTGTCGGAGATCAGTATTAAGAACAAGGCCGAGGAGGTCATCAACGCCTGCAAGTGAGTGGGACCCAGAGGAGAGAGGGGAGAGAGAGAGAGAGAGTATTTCCTAATATAGGAAATTAGGAGTGTATTAAACTGAACAAGAGGAAAGAATAATTATGGAACCAGATGAAATGAATGGCAGGATGCATAAAAAGTTTGACTTGTAGAATACAAGGGGTAAGCTAGTGTTACTTTTATACCCTATAGTTAGTGTTACTTTTATACACCATACAGATATCACTATGAACACTATGTGTCTCTTTACAAAAATAACTCATCCAAGGCTAGACCATATACCTAAACATGTGAACTTCAAGGTCATCCCAAGGTCATGTCTTAGTGTGTGTCTGTCTGTTTGTGTATTACAGGAGTGCGTGTGTGAAGGGGAAGTTCCGTGAGTCCTACCTGCTCCCTGCTTTCTCAGTGAAGCCTGTTCTCTCCACTGAAACCCCTATTCCCCGGGAGAAGCTCAACCCCCCCACGCCAAGCATTTATGTGAGCCCCACTGACCAACACAACAATATACTGATTCACCAACCAGTCCTTCATGGAGACAGAAATATATGCACTGTTTTATGTATCAACAAAGAGAGAGATGTGTAATTAATCATGAATTATTATCAATTCATTATTATCAATTATAAGTATAAGTATATATATTCTTTTGATCCCGTGAGGGAAATTTGGTCTCTGCATTTATCACAATCTGTGAATTAGTGAAACATACTCAGCACACAGCGAACACACAGTGAGGTGAAGCACACACTAATCCCGGTAGCCGGTGCTTTCGGGAGCAGTGAGGGTTAGGTGCCTTGCTCAAGGGCACTTCAGCCGTTCCTACTGGTCGGGGTTCGAACCGGCAACCCTCCGGTTACAAGTCCGAAGCGCTAACCAGTAGGCAATGGCTGCCATTATTCATTATTCAATTCATTATTCATCTGAAATGGTGCACACCTGTTATGCCTTACAGGCATGCAGGCAACTGAAGTGTTCCGTTCACAGGGCGTATGCTGCAGTAGTTAACTCCCACTATAATCAATGGAACTAACTACACCAGATGTGATAGCAGTGTGTGCATTCGAACCAAATGAAGAGCAATCTTCTAAAACAATGTTTACGTTCTTCAAATGGAACGCTTCATTCTATTACTACTCAGCAAAGTGCATAGAAGTTACAGTAAATGCAACAGACTGAGTATTTGGGTGTGTTCAAACGGGTAAAGTTGCTGCCTTTTAAGATATCTAACTGGGAAGCAAGGCAGCAAGTGCGGTTCGAAACCGAAAAAACAAATTCTGCTGCCTTTTAAAGGATAATTCCGGTGTGATTTTGACCTAAAGTGTGTTGAAACATGATACCGAGTGTGAACGTATGTTTCATAGCTCACCTCGGCTTGTCCCCTGCACTCAGAAATCTGGTGCTAGTTAGCCAATGCTACCAACACAGTGTTTTAGTTGTGGTGCCTCGGGCATCGGCCTAGCCATGCAAATAAATCACTGTTTTACACCATTTACGAGGCTCAAAGTAGCTCCATACTTCATTGGTAGACTTCCGAAGGCCTCAATTTAAAATGAGACATGGAGAACTTTGAAAAAGCACTGGTAGTTTATTTACAAGACGATTTATACAGACAGTACCTTAAGGAATTTTACCGTTCGACGCCATCTTAAATTTAGTCACGATAAGTTGAGCGACGAGTACGAACAAACAGGTATTATAAGGGATCAGATTCCAAAAATAATTCCGTAAAAATGAATGGATTCCAGTTGCTGCTACTGGAAGCAACTGAATCCATGCATTTCCACTGAATTATTTTTGGAGCTATGAGACATACGTTCACACTCGGTATCATGTTTCAACACACTTTAGGTCAATATCACACCGGAATTCTCCTTTAAGATATCTTAGAATTCCCAAATAACGGTCATTTTTGGAGGCAGCATCGATGCACACTTCATGCTCCCTCCTACCCATAATCCCTTGGGGCAAGGTCTGAAACAGCTGTGAAAGGTAAACAAACATGGCGGATGACATCGGTAATGGCTGCTGAGATTTGTAGATTAGAGATGATAAATAAACAATTTACTATCTGATTATGCCATTGTTGTAAACCATTAATAGCGCCTGGTCTGATATATCTGCCGTCGTCGTAAAAAACTAATTTATACCGTTAGCCTGCTAGCTTCACGTAAAGCTAATTTAGTTTAACGTCCAGGCCTTTGCTAACGCCATACCGTGAGTGTTAACCAAAGATTCTAGAGTTCTACTCGTTTTTAAAAGATGCATTTAATCCAAAGTCATGTCTAGTGAGACAGCTCTCTATGTAGGGAGGGAGGCAGTAGGCAGCTGTCTCCCGTTTCGACAACACACCCGTTGACTGAGAGTGCTGTTTTTACTAAACTCCTGTGGCTTTTAATTGAATGTTGTTTTCGATCTCAGGATGTATGCCTGGGGGGAGATTATGTGGTGCCCTTAGCGGGTAGCTGCTAATCTGTCAACTTTGGTCCCCTATGGCTACAGTGTGGTGCCTCAGCTGGTACCGCTCTGCTGGGAGTGTGTGTGTGTGTGTGCGTGCTGGGGAGAGACTGTACTGACAGCGTGTGTGTGTGTGTGTGTGTGTGTGTGTGTGTGTGTGTGTGTGTGTGTGTGTGTGTGTGTGTGTGTGCTGGGGAGAGACTGTACTGACAGCGTGTGTGTGTGTGTGTGTGTGTGTGTGTGTGTGTGCTGGGGAGAGACTGTACTGACAGCGTGTGTGTGTGTGTGTGTGTGTGTGTGTGTGCTGGGGAGAGACTGTACTGACAGCGTGTGTGTGTGTGTGTGTGTGTGTGTGTGTGTGTGTGTGTGTGCTGGGGAGAGACTGTACTGACAGCGTGTGTGTGTGTGTGTGTGTGTGTGTGTGTGTGTGTGTGTGTGCTGGGGAGAGACTGTACTGACAGCGTGTGTGTGTGTGTGTGTGTGTGTGTGTGCTGGGGAGAGACTGTACTGACAGCGTGTGTGTGTGTGTGTGTGTGTGTGTGTGTGTGTGTGTGTGGTTTTCAGCTGGAGAGTAAGAGGGATGCCTTCTCCCCCGTGCTTCTGCAGTTCTGCACCGATCCTAAAAACCCAGTCACTGTCATCAGAGGCCTGGCAGGGTCTCTACGCCTCAGTGAGTCACCTCTCAGTCTCACTCTCTCTCCCCCCTCTCAAACACACACACACACAGACATAGAAAAAGCGCACTCTCTCTCACACACAAAGACAGTGCACACTGGCACACAAACATACACGCCCACACAACGGCTCAAAGGCATATCTAAGCATAGCAGCTACATCCACAGCAGAAAGAACAAAAACAACAAAAAAAAGAGAACTGGGTCACCTAGAAACGTGCTCACCCACTCAGTGCTGAGAAGTGAAGCAGAGGTGGGCTCTAGAGCCTAGAGGACTCAGCCTCAGGGAGCTGCTCTTGACGGAGCACTTGTGGAAACTCTCGTCTAATGTTTCGTCACATCCACCTCTCTGGCGACCTCAGCCCCCCTACACATCTCTAGTTTTTCTTCCTGTGTGTTTTCGTTTTGTTCTCATCACTTCCCCCCGTTGGCTTGTTGTTGTTTGTGTCTTATCTCCACTTTTTTTCCCCACCACCCACCTTTGAACTCCTTTTATTTTCTCTCTCTCTTCTTCTTCTTCTTCTTCTCCCTCCGCTCGTTCTCAGACCTGGGCTTGTTCTCCACCAAGTCCCTGGTGGAGGCCAACGCGGAGCACGCGGTGGAGGTGCGCACGCAGGTGCAGCAGCCGGCCGACGAGAACTGGAACCCCAGCGGCTCGGCGCAGACCTGGCCCTGCGAGAGCAGCCGCTCCCACACCACCATCGCCAAGTACGCCCAGTACCAGGCCTCAAGCTTCCAGGAGAGCCTGCAGGTGAGAAGAAAGAGAGAGAGAGAGAGAGACACACACACACACACACACATACACACACACGGTCCAGTCCAGTCTAGTCATCCAGGTTCCAAGAACGCGTGCACACACACACACACAGAAACACACACATTGGCAAGTACGCACAGTACCAGGTATGCAAACCCACAGAAACTCAGAATATGATTCCATATCCAGACATCCACACTGACTAACATAACATACATACATGGAAAGAAGGGTCCATTACTATGTGTGTTATTGGTTACTACAGATACAAAAACACAAAGCCAACTATCTATTACTCTTCACAGGAGGAGAAGGACAGTGAGGATGAGGATGAGGAAGAAAAGAAGACGTCTTCCACCGGCTCTGCATCCAACCCAACCTCTGGAGTCACTAATGGCAGGTAAAGAATTGTGGGGCAGATGTACAAAGAAAGCCTAATTAGCACCTAGCGCATGCGGTGCCTTGCCATATCACATGAGCAGATAAACAGCCCTCGTCTCTGCCCTCTACCCTCAATAATAAAGCATCTGTACTCTTCCAGCTCTGACCAGAAGCCAACTGGAAAGATCATCAAATTTGGCACCAACATTGACCTCTCGGATCCGAAGAGGTAGGGCTAGTTACAGTCATGTTGACCTGTGGGTACGTGCAGCAGTGGGGATTATAACCCAGAAGTACTGTATTCCTCACGCAGTATTTAACGTGCTAGACTTCCAAGACACGTACCGTGATATAGTGTAAATGCACTGGCTGTAAATACAGATACAGTGTATGAGTAGATCGTCCTATTGTAATGGTGTGTGTAATGTAATGTTGTGTGTTTAAATGTCTACGTTATTGCAGTACTGTAAGTGCAATGGTTCTGCAATGAGGCTTTAATTAATAGCAAAGAATCCACTGTTAAAAAATGTAATTCACACGTCTTTAAACCTCAGCTATGAA